>NC_056737.1:317690480-317920480 GCF_019279795.1 Protopterus annectens | reverse complement strand
GTCAGAATATAATTGAGAGTTGTAGGGTGCAACATGTGAACAGAAGGACTGTTTATTATTTTGCTGCTCAGGTTGTGAAAGTGAATTGCTTCTATGGACAAAGTCACCTTAGGCTTTGGTTTAGTAGAAACCCTTAGAGTTGCATCATACATTTAGTGAAAACTGCAAAATTGCTTGGATATGAGGAGTTATTGACATGTTTTCTCCCATAATTTTGATTTGCATCATGTTGTATCTAATGAAATACAGCAAAAACCATCACAGTTATGTTGCTGCTATGGAGTATGGTACAATCAAATAAAGTATTGATGTTAAGTTGTCAATCTCGCCTTCATTCTTGCTTGATGGGTTCGGAGCCGATCCTCGGCTCCGACTCGGCACTTGCTTTAGCTCGAGAACTCCTTTTACCAGCTCGAGGCAGCCCCATATCCCATGATGCAAGGCGGTAAGTACCCAGATCTCGTTTGCCGCTTCGCTTAGGAGGTCTTCTTTTTACCAGCTCCTGGTAAGTTGTTCACATTTGTGATATTTAAGCCCCTTTTTAGTCTAAAACTCCTTTATTGATAGTTTAAGTTTATTTTTCTACCCTTTCTGACAGAAATTCCCTGTCTCCTTTAATTTTTTGTTAGTCAATTTTTTCCCTATCCCATCCCCCCCCCTGTTAGGGTGTGTGTGTTGGTTTTTTATAGAATACCTCTTGGTATTTTGTTTAAGTTAATTTTGACTGGTGTGTGTGTGTGTTGTGTTTTTCGGCACCATGTCAAAGGAGAGGGTCTCAGGTTTTAAGAAGTGTGACTCGTGCTGTCAGAAGATGTCTCTGACAGACGGTCACACTTCTTGCCTGTATTGTCTGGGCCCACTTCACCTGCAGGACTCCTGTGCTATTTGTCACTCCTTCAGCCAGAGAGTCCTGCAGGAGAGACGTAATAAGTTGATTCTTAGGGGCCTTCTTAAGCCGGAGGGCTCTCCGGCCAAGTCGGCTCCACCAAAATCAACAAAACCTGCCAAGGCCCAGGCTTCTGTATCTAAGCCTGCGGCCTCGGCTCCGCCTGCCACTGAGTCGAGATCGGCTCCGGCTGGAGCCGATTCTGGCTTGACAAAGCTTTCGGCACCGATGGCTATCGGTGCCGAATCTGTATTGTCCACTTCGATGTCGGCTCCGATCGGTTCCGACACCCATGTGGCACAGGCATCGGTGTCGGCTCTGATCGGCTCCGACACCATTACTTTGGTGGCTGTATCTGCTCCGGCTGGAGCCGATACATCGAGGCTTCCTGTCGGCTCCGAGAAGTCGGCTCCGACGGGATCTATAGTATCGGCTCCGATGGCTCATTCCAGGAAGAGGTCGAGGTCTCCTTCCTTGGAGCCGATACTTTCGGCTCCGGCTTCACCTCTTCTATCGGAACGGAGCCATCGGAGCCGATCTTCAAGGTCATCCAGGTTGTCAGATCATGACCTAGAGAGAGTGGTCAGTAGATTACTCAAGTCACAGGTACTGGCCCAAATGTTACACAGTCCGTCTCAGCAGACGACTGTTGGTCCACACCCCGTTACAGTTCCTCCTTCAACTCTACCCCAGAGCTTGGAGTTGGAGTCTTCGGGCATGGTTACTGCTACGGCTGGAGGACGGATACCCCTTCTGTTCCTTCAGCCTCTACTCTTATCTCCTCTTGAGACCTTCCTTAGAGGGATTCGTGGTCGGGCTTCCATGGCCTCCTCCGAGTGGGTGAGTGGCATTGGACCCTTGTCCGAACCCGCTCTTCTCCTTGGAGCCTCGCCCTTGGTGAGCTCGGCTCCGACATCTGCCTCGAGACTTCCCTTTCAGTGGTCCCTGGAGTTCCTAGCTCTTGGGAGCGGGTTCTCTCGGACCTGTCTGGGAGGGAGCATTCGAGGTGATGAAGAGTGTACTGGCCACTGGTACCAGTCAGCAGTCTGTTCCCGTAGCTCCTCCCTCTATAGTACCTGTTGACATCTCTGCCACTTCTCTTGCTACAGGACCCAGAGATCCTCCGCCTCAGGTTTCCCCATTGGGAATTTCCCCTCTTCCGAGGATTCTCCTGATGTTTCGGGAGATCCTCCTAGGAAGAGGACTTGTAAGAGGAAGCATGTAGACTCCCGAGTCTGTCACTGGATACTGACTTTGATGAGTCAGAGGGATCCCTAGATCCCCTCTGAGGATGTCTCCTTCTCAGACATCCTAGAACTTCTGAAACAGAGGGAAACTGGCCCACCAACAATCCCTCTGAGGATGAGTCAGTATACCTAGAGGCGTTTGGATCTTGGCCCTCCACCTCCTGGGTGTCTCCGCCTCGACCCCCTTATGCAGGTTATTGCACGAAGGCGTGGGCAGCTCCTGACTCTGTAGAGCCAGTCCCTAGGAGGCCTTCTAAATTTATCACTGCCCCAGTGACAAACAATTCCTTACCAAGGGTGTCCCCGCTGATGCCATGGTGGTGGCTGCGGCCACCAAAAGGAACTTGCAGATCCTTCCGTGCCTGGTCCATCCTCCTAATAAGGACTCTAGGACCATGGATAGGTACAGTAAGCGGATGTTTTCCTCAGCGACCTTTGCTATGCTCGCTGAATTACCTATGTCACTTCACCAGACTCCAAAGGGATATCCTGAAGGAGCTGGGAGAAGTAGTTCAGGATCCTACAGCTGCAGGAGCTCAAGATAAGATTGCTTTGCAGCTAGGAACCCTCAATTCCGTTGTTAACTCCTCCATGCGGCTAATATCTTATGCTGCGGATGGAGCGAGTAGAGCCGCAGGCACAGGTGTGGCTCTTAGACGCCAAGCCTGGATGCGGCTATGTGATTTTGCGGATCCCTTTAAGGCGTCCTTCACAAATTCTCCCTTTGATGGGTCAGCTTTGTTTGGCCCTCAGGTGAAGGAAACCTTGACCAGGTGCGAGCAGGACGGCAAGACTCTTTCTGCTGTTGGAGTCCGTTTTCCACCCCTTCTAGGCCTTATCCCAAAGGACAGAAGGGCGGAAGATGTGGTTCCGTAAATCCCAAGGAGTCACGCCGATTCACGTGGTCAGTTTACCCCTAGAGGCAGAGGGGTAACAATAACAGACGCTCTAGAGGCAGAGGGGGTCCAAGAACCAGGGAAACAGGGAGCCTCTCTGACAAGCCCTTTCAGCATCCCTGAGGTGTTGCCCGGCTGTCCCTCCTTGGAGGCAGTCGGGGAAGATTATCACTGTACCCAGAAGCCTGGCATTCCCTCACTCAAGACAGATGGGTACAGTCGATCATATCCAAGGGTTACATAATTCCTTTCGAGGAAAGTCCTTTCCCTCAAATTCCCTTCCAGATGTACTACCCGGTCTAAGG
Source organism: Protopterus annectens (assembly GCF_019279795.1). NCBI lineage: Eukaryota > Metazoa > Chordata > Ceratodontiformes > Protopteridae > Protopterus > Protopterus annectens. The sequence continues at coordinate 317,917,146 of NC_056737.1, read as the reverse complement.
GACATTGCAGAGTTAGAAATCGCAAAACTACTGCAAAAGAGCCATTCAGCCAGTTACAATAGACCATTCAGAGCCCGGAATCTACTCAAGGTACTTTTGGTCCCCAAAAGACGGGAGACTGGAGACCAATATTGGATCTCAGCAGACTCAACAAGTCTGTCAAGAAGACAAGATTCAGTGGTCACTCTTCAGTCAATTCTGCCCTTCTTACAGAAGGACAACTGGATGTGCTCAATAGATCTTCAGGATGCGTACTATCACATCAAAATTCACAGACGCTCCAGGAGATTTCTCCGCTTCTGCTGGGGTCCAGTCACTTCCAGTTCAGAGCCCTGCCCTTTGGTCTCACTACAGCCCCCAGAGTGTTCACCAAATGCATGGCAGTGGTTACGGCTCACCTGAGACGCCAAGGATTCCAGGTGTTTCCGTATCTCGACGACTGGCTCCTGTCAGCCACCACCAGGCATCAGCTTATACAAGCCAGGGATTACACAATAGGCCTTTGTTCTCATTTGGGCATCTCAAACAACTTCGAAAAGTCATCCTTAACGGCCTGCCAGTCTATTACCTTCATAGGCACAAACTTAAACACTGTTCGGATGTCAGCTACCCTTACAGAACAAAGAGTTTCAGACATTCAGACTCATGTCAGGATCATTCTGGCCAGCAAGAAAATACAGGCCAGAATGGTTCTGAAGGTATTAGGTCTCATGGCTGCGGCCATTACACTTCTTCCCTGGCTCGATTCTACATGCGCCTTCTTCAGTGGATGCTGTTCACACAGTGGTCATACCAGCAACTTCCAATGCGTCACCAGATTCTGGTGACACAAACATGCAAAGAACATCTTGCTTGGTGGATCACATCGCCTCAGGTTCACCAAGGCAGGTGCTTTGTACCTCCGTCCCGATAGCCACTGTCACCACGGATGCCTCCCTGATCGGGTGGGGGTCATTATCAGGGCAGGATGGTTCATGGGACGTGGCAACCGCTCGAGTACCATCTGCACATAAATGTCCTGGAGATGAGAGCAGTGCTTTTAACGTTGCAAGCCCTCAACGACTTTCTTCCCGTAGGGACAATTGCAGTCCACACAGACAACATGTCTGTAGTTTGGTATATCAACAAACAGGGCGGAACCAAGTCCTACCCCTTGTGTCGAGAAGCGCTCAGACTTTGGCAATGGGTGATCTCCTCTCATCGGTTTCTGGTAGCAACGCATATCCCTGGGAAAACCAACATTATAGCGGACAGATTGAGCAGAGCTATCCTCATGCCTCACGAGTGGTCTCTCAAGCAATCTATAGCGGAAAAGATTTTTCTGGAATGGGGTCGTCCATGTTGCGATCTTTTTGCTACTCCCCAAAACAGCAAATGTCCAGACTTCTTCAGCCTCTTCCCTCTATCAGGCCATCCCCCCAGAGACGCTCTGACCCAGGATTGGCCCCAGGGACTTCTTTATGCCTTCCTCCATTTCCTCTGATCCCTCAGGTGATCCAGAAAGCTACCGCTTTGAGAGCCAAATTGATTCTCATTGCCCTTACTGGCCTCGACAAGTTTGGTTCCGTTCCTCCATCATCACCTTTTGGTGCAGACGTGGCATCTGGACCCAGTGCCAGATCTACTGATTCACCAATCCGGACAGCTGCACCGGTCAATCCCCTCTCAACCTCACAGCATGGTTGCTCCACTTCCTTCCTTAGCCAGGCTTCCTTTGATCTCTAACCCTGTTAGAGACATCATAGTAGTTTCACTAAAATCCTCTACCAGGAGGATTTACACAAGCAAATGGAACGTTTCTCTTATTGGGCTAAGGCCCAAAATATTGATCCTTTTACTGCCCCTGTTCAGGCAGTTCTGGACTTCTTAGCAGAGATTTTTCATGCAGGCTCCTCTTCTTCCACAGTCAGAGTTCAATTGGCTGCTATTTCTAATTTTCATGTCGGGATAGCAGATCATAATATTATGTCCCATAGGCTCTGCAGGGCCTTCTTGAAAGGAATTTTCCTACTAAAGCCTCCAATCAGGAATCCTCCTCCTCAGTGGGATCTAAATTTAGTGCTGACATCCTTGATTCTTCCCCTTCGAGCCAGCTGTTTCTTGTTCCCTGAAATATCTTTCTTGGAAAACTTTATTCCTAGTGGCTATTACATCTGCCAGGAGGGTGTCTGAACTTCATGCTCTTCGGTTCGACCCCCCTATTTGATTTTTCACAAAGACAGAGTATCTTTGAGAACTAATCCATCCTTTTTACCTAAAGTCGCTTCAAAGAACAATCTGAATCAATCCATTGATCTCCCTGTATTTTTACCTAACTATGCAGATATAGCAGAACAAAAGCTACATTAGCGTGACGCCCACCGTCAACTTAGATATTATTTGGACAGAACAAAAAGTTAGAAAATCTGATCAACTTTTGTTTCCTATGCGGATAATAAAAAGGCCTTCCTGTTTCTAAAGTGACTTTGTCCAGATGGCTTTCTTCAGTCATCACTGAAATTTATACTCAGGGGAAAACAGCTGTGCTCAAAACCTAAAGCACATTCAACTAGGAGTTTAGCTACTTCTACAGCTTTTCAAGCTAGACTTCCTTTGGACACTATTTGTGCGGCGGCCACTTGGGCCACTCCTCACACTTTTGTTTCCCATTACAAATTGGACTTGGCCTCCAGGGACAGAGCCAGTTTTGGCTCTACAGTCCTCAAGAGTTTGTTCCATTGAGCCATCCAGGATAGAGGTGCTAGGACGGTCCCATCAAGCAAGAATGAAGGCGAGATTGACAACTTAACATTAAGAAGTTATGTACCTACCATAACGCTCCATGTTAGTTGTCTTCTCGCCTTCTTTCTTCGACCCTCCCTCCTTCCCCCTGGCCTGGACAGACCTTGTATAAGAAACTATTATACTAAAGACCATTCAGACCTGGTCCTTTTTCCATCTGTAAGTTTCTTCTTCCTTTGGGAAGTATTTTATGCTTGGTGTTATTGCCCTTTGTCAACAAACGAGATCTGGGTACTTACCGCCTTGCATCATGGGATATGGGGCTGCCTCGAGCTGGTAAAAGGAGTTCTCGAGCTAAAGCAAGTGCCGAGTCGGAGCCGAGGATCGGCTCCGAACCCATCAAGCAAGAAAGAAGGCGAGAGAAGACAACTAACATGGAACGTTATGGTAGGTACATAACTTCTTATTCTAGGATTCAAGACATCTTCCTGCCAAACTGAAGTATCTTGTTATAATTTCTCTGCATTCATTCTTTCCTTACTGTACAAGTCCTGACCCTTGACACTGATTTCTTGGATACTTTCACTCATTTCGAAGCAGCAACAGAACATAAACTAATGATGCAGCTGCCTTAAGGATTGCTTAGGCCCCCCAAGTATCTAAAGCTGACCTTCGACTTCTGCTCTCCTATAAATATAAACAGGCAGTCAAAATATAAAGGGCTGTTTGTCACTAATACAGTAGATACCTTTTGCATTGACACAAAGCATTGCTAGAATTGTATGCACATGTAAAAATGGTGCTGCTTCAAACACAGCTATTCTGTTTAGTCAAAACCTCCACTCTATGAAGTCACCCTAGGTATAGGTTGTGAAAGTTTATGGCTTTGGGGCCTTTATGGTTTAGATTTATCAGTTCTTTAACAGCTGTAGCACCTTACATAAAAAATCCTTTCTGTCTTCCAGCATAGTAAGCTTCATCCTGACTTTTTTCCCCTTTAATATCCTTATGTAGTTAAATACCCAGAATTCCATTCAGTACCTTTCTGTTTTCCTCAGTTATAATTTTTCCTCTTTGCCCCACGTCACGAAGATCCCACTGTTCTTTTCAAATGTCATTTTGTTTTATAAAAGAATTTGTCTCAGCCGCATGTGTGACACATTTCCTGCACATTTCACTTAGTCATGGCCCACAATTTTACATCCTGTGGCCTATGTACTGAGATCATAATGCCTTGGGAAGAATATATATCAGCTAAAGTTGCTTTTTAACGAGTGAGTTATTGGAGGAATCTCGTCATGAAGAAGATGTCTGAACATATTTGTGAGTAGAGAGGAATAATCTGAGAACTCAAGTATTTCAAGTTTCAATTACAGTATTAAGGTCTCTGTCTCCGTTGGTTCTCTCTGTCTCTCTCTCTCTCTTTCTCAGCAGCTGGGGAAAGGTATATAGAGGGCCAATATGTGCCACTATGCAATCTGGCACCCCACAATGCCCAAGTTGAGGATTACAAAAATAAACTCTTCTAATTTTACAATTGCATTTGTAGCAACCGGATTGCTGTAGCTTATTACACACTTCATATTGCCTTTCATTTCTGTACAAGCATTTCAGATGAATGCTGCAGACTGGCATCTGTCACCCACTAATACTTTGAGTCTGGTGCGACTGCCCCCTTTTCACTACTCTAGCTGCACTTCTGAGCACCCAAGTCACAGCCATGCCTTTCTGTGTTGCTCAAGATTTTTAGACAAAGGCAAAATAGTACAGGAGTCAGGGTCATCTTACATGAATTTGACTAATTAAAAAAAAAAGTCAATTCAAGTTCACATAAACAGTTAATTGAATAACTGGGTTTGCAACAATATGCATTTTCTGACCAGTTCGAAGTATGAAACTCTGAGGTCTAACATAATTTTTTTCCTTTGGTCTTCAAGTTGAAGACCTTTTTTCTCCCTGGTGCATGTAACTGTCAAGGGTTGCAGTCAGCTAATGTACCTCTCAAAATCTTAGTGGAAGAATTATGAACAAAGCCAAAGCTAATGGGAGAGGGTTAGAGTTCTAAATTGAGGACAAATCTTGTATATTTTGCATGTAAAAGTGGAGAGTTAATGGAATAACAGGTTTTGCATTGGTATGCTTTATCTGAAGAAGTCTGAAACTGAAATTTGTCATTCATTTTCTTCAGTCTGTAATGATTTGCCAGAAAACCACAAATTTTATAAGGATCATTCTAAAAATGAGTCATATCTCTGAAATTTTGAACATCTAAGAGGTATGGAGTTATAGTACTGGCATTAACAAATGCCAATCCTCCCATTTGTTATCCTGCTGAATTGCTCAAGTTTGTGGTAGACTATTACAAATGTAGCAAGAGTCTTGCTGCAGTCAAAGAGCTTAATACAGTGGTTAAGTAGACGACATTTATTTGGTCTTCAGTGTGGAGCCTGTGTTGGTGAACTTTCTTGCTCTTTCTAAATTTACTGATGATGCTCATAAAGTCAAACCTGTTTATGAGTATGTACTTTATGTATAGGCCTAGTTTAGTTATTTAGTAAACTGCCTCTCGCTAACTGTACATGGTTTAGTACATAAATACTTTTCTTTGGGAAAAATAAGAAAGTACTTTCTGATTGCCTACTATGGTTTTTAAAGGTCACTGCTTTGATTTTTGTAATGCTCTGAAGTTGAGAGGTATGATTCCTATGCTTGATGCTGAAGGGGCCACGTTCCTGTACTACTGGCATACAGAAGCCTACCTGAGCAGATATACTTTGGCTCTGTGAGGTTATCATTTGGTAATGACTTGTCTATTTTATTTGGATGAGATGTTATTACCATTCATTTAGTTGTTTAAAGCTATGAAGCATAAAACCTTCATTTTTACTGAAAGTTTTGAAAATAATAACTAAAGTATTCTCTGACCATGAAGATATTCTCTGAAGTACAGAAGGGGAGTGAATTATATTTTGATGAAGAGAGCTGAGAGTGCCTTCACTTTTCTTATCTGAATTTTAATAGGTAATATCAAAACATGGTTGAGCTGCAGGTGTGTGGACAGAAAGGAATGAAGCAACAAATAATTTAAAAGAATGGCTGAGGATATACTTTCTTTACGGAAGCTACTTGATATTCATGATAAATTGTAGGAGTTTTCTGCAGCCTAATTGTAAAATCTAAACAGCGTCGTGTGTATGTATGTGTACTCAAATGGAAGGGTGGAGTGATCTTTAAAATTAAAAGAAAAATTGTTTGTGGGTATAAGACTTATTTTTATTTTCATGCAGCTAGTAATCCTTGCCACCTGCATCATACATGGATGGGATTATAGTTTCATAGTTTTAATTTTGTTGCATTTGGTCATCTTAGACCATCAAAACTACAGTCTCAGGTATTTCGTATTTTTATTGTCACTCAGATCTGTTTTAAATATACTCAATATTGATGTTTTTAACCATTAAAAAGTGTGTTCCATAACCTAGGTGTTGTGTTGAGTAGCTATCTCTTTCTATAGTCTTGTTCATTATATAATTAGGATCCCTGTTCCTAATACCGGAGTATATTTCTGCTAATGGTATGCCTATTTCTTTCATTTACTCTTTTATTACTTACTTTCTTAACTCATTCATACCTTGTAGATGTCTGTGGAATGTCATACTTCCCGATGCCTATACACATCTTAGATTCCTTGGCATTTTCTACATGATCCAAACAAATGTGAACATATTTTGTACAGTAGATATTGCTATTTAAAAGGTGAAAGCAGCAGAGTGTTCAGCAGAAATTATTCTGTATAATGATGGTTAATACATTTGTTAATTCTGTTTCAGTACAGAAAAATATAGTAATGCAGAAAAATCCAGAATATCTTTTCCAGTTTCATAACTTGGAAAGTGTATAACACAGGCGTGCAGTGCTTCATTCAAATTTTTATATGATAAGAAATTCCTTTCTGAAATCTTGTTTACTGAAATATTTGTATAAATGTGAAAATCTATGCTTATTTGCATAAGAAAGTAGTATAAATAGCATCTCGCTGCACAACATACAGTGCAAGTATCACTGTCAATTTTCTTCAAAGTCGTACAAGGTTACACTTGATGTTATGCTACAGCTTTGTCATTTGGTTTTGAAAATGTTAATATATAGAGAAAAATGATCTACAGTGACATTTGCACTTTTCTGTCTCCAGCCATAACATTTCACGCTATGTCCTTCAATAATACACAGCTCACTCATTATGAAAATGTGAACATTGAATATGAATAACTAATAGCAAATGGTTAATAACTCCACTGTAGAGGAGTGCATCCTAAATTAGCAATCTTGGCATCATTTTGTTTCTTCTACCCTGCCCTTTCATGTGCTGCCTCTTGTTAATTGATAAGTCACTTTGTTGAGAGTTTAGTCTCAAAAACTCTCATGAGACCATAGGGTGTTAAAAGGATGCTATAAGTGTGAATGAGTTAAATGGTAAACAGCTTAAACATGATAAGTCTGTTTAATATATTATAAAGACCTACAAATTGTAGTTTTTCAAAATATATCAGATGCTTATTGTGTATTCTTTTGGCAAAACATACAAGTTCCAAGTTGCTATATTAGAAGCTGATAGTCCAAAAAAAGGATAAGTTATATTCTAGTATAGGCCTCGCCATATAAACTTTTTAGTTTTCCAGGATCCCTTGTTTCCAAAGTGTTCAGTACAGAACAAATTTAGCAGGGTCATAGAGAAGTAGGCCATTTTAAGCCAGTTTCCCCTTTTGTGCTTGAAATAACCCATCCAATGTGATTATAGAGTGACCTTACCCATCCCATGGTAGATAATTATATACTACCCCTAACGAGAATAATTGGGAAAATACAATAGATAATTTGAAGGAACCCACGCATGGGATAACCATGTTGTTAGGGATGTGGCTAAATTGTGTTTAATGCTATTTAAGATGCATCCAGGGATATTGTTAGGACCCATTGATGCAGTAGATCGCACTGTTAGGAGCTGGTCTTGTGTGATAGCTGTCTAACTTGTCTTAAACGTAGTTTTAATGTCTTGAACTTGGTACCTAAAGTTCATACCTGTTCCAACTGTTACACCAAGATATTTTACTTGGTTGACTGTGTTCAGTGCTTTATTTTCCATTGTGATCTTATGCTAATATATATTAACCAAAAATGTATTCATTACTCTTGTAATTTAAATTTTAATCCTTTAATGGTCCAGTCATTTATACTGGTTGAATACTTTTTTGTGTTCTGTTTAGATGCTAACTTTTGAAGAAACAAAGACACCTGAAGAAAAACAAGTAAACACTGCCAATCCTGAGCGGACAGGTGATCCACTGTGGCGACCCCTAAATGGGAAAAGCCGAAAGAAGAAGAGTGACAATACCTCACCAAACCAAAAGTCAAGAATCCAAAAAAGTTGCTAGATAAAAGAACTTGATAATTTATTTGTAAAAATAATAAAATAAGCACATGAGTGCTTTCATTTAACAAATGTAATCATCATCAGACAAAACCCAGCCACTGGGAATGCACAAGCCAGTGCATTTCTTTGTGCCGGTCCCAAGCCCGGATAAATGGGGAGGGTTGCATCAGGAAGGGCATCCAGTGTAAAATTTTGCCAAATCATACATGCGGACAACAGTGCAGATATACATACGGGATCGGTTGAGGCACGGGTTAACAATGACCGCTACCAGTACTGTTGGCCAACAGGGTGCTGGCGGAAATTGGGCTGCTGTTGGCTGAAGGAGGAGAAGAGGGGGGAAGGCATGCCCAAAGGCAGGTAAAGGCTAGGACTGTGGTAGAGAGGGTTGGAACTTTGAATGTTGGCAGTGTGACTGGTATAGGGACAGAGCTAGCTGATATGATGGAAAGAAAGAAGGTTGGTATATTGTGTGTGCAAGAGACCAGATGGAAGTGGTGATGACTATACCCAAGGGTAAGAGAGTGGTGATTGGAGCAGATTTCAGTGGGCATGTTGGTGAAGGGAACAGAGGGGATGAGGAAGTAATGGGTAGGTATGGTGTTAAGCAAAGGAATGCAGAAGGTCAGATGGTAGTGGATTTTGTGAAAAGGATGGACATGGCTGTGGTGAATACATATTTTAACAAGAGGGAGGAGCATAGGGTGACCTACAAGAGTGGAGGAAGACGCACACAGGTGGATTATATCTTACATAGAAGGGCCAGTCTGAAGGAGATTGGAGACTGTAAAGTGGTGGCAGGGGAAAGTGTAGTTAGGCAGCACAGGATGGTGGTTTGTATGATGACATTGGTGATCAAGAAGAGGAGGAGGAGTGTGAGGGCAGCACCAAGGATCAAATGGTGGAAATTGAAAAAGGGTAATTGTGAAGTGGCGTTCAGGGAAAAGTTAAGACAGGCTCTGGGTGGCAGTGAAGAGTTACCGAATAGCTGGGTAACTACAGCAGAGCTAGTAAGGGAGATGGCTAGAAAGCTGCTTGGTGTGACATCTGGAAAGAGGAAGGAGGACAAGAACTGGAGGTGGAATGAGGAAGTACAGGAGAGTATACAGAGAAAGAGGTTGGAGAAATGGGATTGTCAGAGAGATGAAGAAAGTAGACAGGAGTATAAGGAGATGAGGTGCATGGCAAAGAGAGAGGTGATGAAGGCTAAGGATAAGGCATATGAAGAGTTGTATGAAAGGTTAGACACTAAGGAGGGAGAAAAGGACCTGTACCAATTGGCTAGACAGAGGGACCAAGCTAGTAAAGATGTGCAGCAGGTAAGGGTGATAAAGGATAATGAGGGAAACGTACTCACAAGTGAGGAGAGTGTGTTGAGCAGATGGAAAGAGTACTTTGTGGGACTGATGAATGAAGAGAATGAGAGAGAGAAGGTTGGATGATGTGCAGATAGTGAATCATGAAGTGCAGTGGATTAGCAAGGAGGAAGTAATGATAGCTATGAAGAGAAATCTTGGAAAGTTAGAGGATGCCTGAGGAATGGAAAAAGCATTTTGGTACTGATCTTTAAGAAAAAGGGTGATGTGTAGAGCTGTAGTAACCACAGAGGGATTAAACTGATCAATCACAGCATGAAGTTGTGGGAAAGAGTAGTAGAAGCTAGGTTAAGAAGGGAGGTGATGATTAGTGGTCAGCAGTATGGTTTCATGCCAGGAAAGAGCACTACAGCTGCGATGTTTGTTCTGAGAGTGTTGATGGAGAAGTACAGAGAAGGTCAGAAGGAGTTGCATTGTGTCTTTATGAACTTGGAGAAAGCATATGACAGGGTGCCTAGACAGGAGTTGTGGTACTTTTATGAGGAATTCGGGAGTGTCCGAGAAGTATGTAAGAGTGGTACAGGATATGTACGAGGGTAGTGTGACAGCGGTGAGGTCTGCAGTGGGAGTGACGGATGCATTTAAGGTGGAGGTGGGATTACATCAAGGATCAGCTCTGAGCCCTTTCTTATTTGCAGTGGTGATGGACAGGTTGACAGATGAGATCAGACATGGGTCCCTGTGGACTATGATGTTTGCAGATGATATTGTGATTTGTAGTGAGAGGAGGGAACGGCTGGAGGAGACCCTGGAGAGGTGGAGCTATGCTCTAGAGAGAAGAGCAATTAAGGTCAGCAGGACTAAGACAGAGTATATATGTGCGAATGAGAAGGAGGATAGAGGAATGGTAAAGATGCAAGGAGTAGAGGTGGCGAAGGTGGATGAGTTTAAATACTTGGGGTCAACAGTTCAGAGTAATGGTGAGTGTGGAAGAGAGGTGAAGAAGAGTGTACAGGCAGGGTAGAGTGGGTGGAGAAGAGTGTCAGGAGTGATTTGTGACATACAAGTACCAGTAAGAGTGAAAGGGAAGGTCTACAAGAGAGTAGTGAGACCAGCTGTGTTATATGAATTGGAGACAGTGGCATTGACAAAAAGGCAGGAGTCAAAGCTGGATGTGGCAGAGTTAAAGATGCTAAGATTTGCACTGGGTGTGACGAGGGTGGACAGGATTAGGAATAAGTATATTAGAGGGTCAGCCCAGGTCGGAAGGTTTGGAGGTAAAGCCAGAGAGGCAAGATTATGTTGGTTTGGACATGTGCTGAGGAGGGATGCAGAGTATATTGGGGAAAAAGATGCTAAGGATGAAGCTGCCAGGTAACAGGAAAAGAGGAAGGCCTAAGATAAGGTTTATGGATATGGTGAGAGAGGACATGCAGGTGGTTGGTGTGACAGAGCAAGATGCAGAGGACAGGAAGAAATGGAAACCGATGATCCGCTGTGGCGACCCCTAACTGGAGCAGACGAAGGAAGAAGAGAATCAGACAAATGAATAAAATCAATCTGAAATTTAAATAGTACACTCTACTTTCTGATTGGATGAAACTACTGACATCATCCCAAGAAAATTAACCCCTCGTGTCCCATAATAAATTGAAGTTCTCTAACGTGTGTGTGTGTGTGTATATGTATGTATATATATATATATATATATATATATATATATATATGTGTGTGTATATATATATATATATATATATATATATATATATATGTGTATATATATATATATATATATGTACATACATACATAGAGATATATATATATATATATATATATATATATATATGTATAAAATGTTCTAAACATTTGTAATTGTGCCAAGCTGTTGAATAATGCCTTGGTGAGACAAATTCCTGCCAACACTGACCACAGTTTTAAATTTATGGCCATTGACCATGTAGACAAAGATGGAGAGACCATGGGGTGTCCATTTGGGAGCAAAAGAACTAAAATGGCAGGTTTTATTGAGAGCAAACAAGTGGCCAGGCATCAACGGAATAACTTCCATCACACCTGTTTTAAAACTCAAAGCCCTAGAAAGAAACAAAATAGTTGAAGGGGGCAGTATGATATTTAGCATGAATAAATAGTATAAAATCATTTCCTATTATAGGGATGTGTGTGTGTGTGTGTATGTATATGTGTATGTATATGTGTATATATATATATATATATATATATATATATATATATATATGTGTGTCTATATATATATATATATATATATATATATATATATATATATATATACATATGCATGTGTGTGTATATATACTCATTTTCTACAACATTTATAAGATGTGTATTCTGTATATCCTAGATGCATCAAGAACACCATGTATGCATTTATTCATTTACACATTATTTAAGGTTTATGATTTAGTAGAATTTACTATTTAAATTTCAGATTGATTTTATTCATTTGTCTGACGTTTACATTTGTTAAACAAAAGCACTTGCATGTTTATTTTATTATTTTTACAAATAAATTATCAAGTTCTTTTATCCAGCAACTTTTTTTGGATTCTTGCCTTTTGGTTTGGTGAGGTATGTCACTGTTTACTTGTTTTTCTTTAGTTGCTAACTTTATAAAAATCTGCTGATGCAGGCCTTTCCAAATATACTATATTAAGAAAGATTGGGCCCAGTGTGGAGATTTGAATTAGTCCTCTCAATAATGACTTCCATCTTGATCAAATCCCTTATTACAAAGCACAGTACATGGTCAAGTTAACCAGTTGGCGTTCCATCTTATAAGTGGATTTACCCATAATTTATATGTATTGTTTATTATGTGATCATGTCTTAAGCTATCAAAAGCGTTGGAGATTTCTAGGTAAATTATAAGAGTCTTTACCCCGATTCCTTAACATAAAATTCCATGTCGGTGTCTGTCTAATTAATCAGATTTGATTTTCTATTTCTAAAAACATGCTTATGTATACCAAGTCATTTAATTTTAGAAGGATTTCCTAAATATAGATGTGAAACTTGTTGGCCTATAATTTACCTTATCTGATTTGCCACCACCTTTTAACATATGGGAAAAAGTTACTCTATATACAACTCATTAATTTTGCTGCATGCTGTGTATGGCCAATGACTTGGCGAATTTCCGAAATATCTCGTGTATGTCTACATTTTATGGCAAAAATATGGCCTGGTGTTACAGCCTGTGGACCAAAGATGTCTTGTGATTTAGAGATTAAGAAATCTGCCACAAGGAGACTAATCAATCTATAGGCAGCTATAAATATATGGTATGGGGTAGATGCTGAATGTACACTGCATGGTTTAATTCTTTGCTAGTTCATATATTCAGGATGTCCTTTAACTTTTAAATGTAAACTGCTACACAAATGACAGGGCTGAGTAACTTGTCATGCTGTTTTAAAATATGCAGTCAGAGTCGGACGCAGTAGTTGCTACGGTGGGTCAAGGAGGGCAGTCAGCCTGGGCGCAAAGGACTAAGGAGCGCAGTCAGCAGATGCTGATCGGTCCTCAGTGTATTGCAGGCATTCAAATCCTGCTAATGCATTTGTGAACAGAACAGAGCTGAATTGCTTTGTGCACTGTGTGTGGCATAAAACTGTAGCAGCTAGTTATATTGTAACAAGCAGTTTGCTAAAGTTAAAATAGTTTTTGTTGAAATCCTTGTGTGGAATAAACTGTAGCAGCAGTTTAAGAAAGACCTGGCTTGCTCCTTACTTTAGGACCACCATATTGAAGGATGAGGTTGCTGTTTTTGTTCTTCAACCTTAAGTGAGAAGGGGGTGCCAGATCAGAAGAGGGTATGGAGTACCAGAAATGATAGCTACATCTGTGGTTGGAAGGATTTGTACCTTAGTTACAATTGGAAGTTAATTTTTATTTTATTTTATTTATTTGTTGATTGGGAGAATCCGATTGGATAAATTTCCATTTTCAGCATATATATATATATATATATATGTATATATATATATATATATATATGTGTGTATATATATATATATATATATATATATATATATATATATATATAGTGTCAGTTCACACATACAGATGCAAGTACATAACATAACATTTTAGAAGTGCATAGAGAAAGAAAATGTTTTGGCTGCACATTTTAGAGGTACATAGAGAAGAAATATTTTAGCTGCTAATTGTAGTATAAGGACACATTAGTTGTATGATCAGTGATTTCTACTTGAAATTTTGAGAATATGTATGATTTGCCAACAGAGTTTTCAAGAGTACAGTAGAACTGCTAGTAGATGAGGTTTGCATATTAAGAATTGTAGTACATGCAGTAAATTAGTATGTCAAGGTTGATAGAGAGGTCCTGAGGTAAAAAGCAAATGTAGAGGGTCAACCTGGGGGAAGGCATGGGCATTGCCTATTGATAAGGAGTTCCTTTAGTAGTTTAAACTTAATGACAGAGTTTGCTGAGGTAAATCAGGGGACAGTGAGTTCCAGATTCTGCCTATGTAGGTAGGAAAGAGGGAGTTTTCTGCTGAGTTGTTAGATCTGGTGATCTTAATTAAGGTCCTGTCACTAGAGCGTAATTGTCTTGTGTTTTCATGTATTTTAAGTAAATTAGATGGTGTTGGTATTTTGTCTGGATGTACTAGAAGTTTAGCTGGTGGAATATAATGAGATTTTGGGGTTCCAGCCAATTTAGTTGGTATAGTGAGTGGTAATGATGGGAACGATAGGGAGCATTTGTGGCAAATCTGGCAATTTGATTGTAACGTGTGTCTAGTTTTTTAATTTCTGTGTTGGATAGGTTGGTGAAGACTGGGATGGCATATTGAAGTGTGAATATTAGCAGAGCTTGAGCCATGGAGATGTTAGTCTGTTGATTTAGGTACGTTTTATTTTTATACAGACTGGCTAGTTTTCTGTGTATGTTTTTGATGGTTTGATTTATGTGTAGGTCAAACTTCAGTTTATTGTCAATTGTTACACCCAGTAGTTTTGTGTGGGAGTCAGAGGAGATAATGGTACCATCACTAGATGTAATACTGAAAGAATCAGTGTCTAAGTTGGATTTATTTGCTTTGAAAATTAGTAATTTGGTCTTTTATGGGTTCATTAACAGGTTTTTACTGAGAAACCAAGCTTCAGTGGTTTTGAAGACTTGCTGGGTAGTGGAAAGGAGTGTGATGGGGGTTGGTGGCTGAGCAGACTAGTGTTGAGTCAGCATATTGTATGACAGTTGCATCTTGGGTGATCTTATTCAGATTATTGATGAATATGGAAAGTAGTAGTGGGCCTAAAATTGATCCTTGTGGGACTCCATTTGTAATAGGGAGTAGTGTGGATAGTTTGCTATCCCACCTGACTGCTTGCTGTCTACCTATTAGGTAAATTTGAAACCAGGCTAGTGAGTTAGTGGCTAGTCCAAGGTCAGAGAGGGACTCCAGAAGTTTGGGATGGTTGACCATGTCAAAGGTTTTTTGATAGGTCTAGAAGTATGGTCGATGTTAGATTGCCTAGATTTAGGTTCTGGTTGATTAGGTTGGTGAAAGAGAGGATGGCAGTTGTTGTACTGTGGGCTGGTCTAAATCTGTGTTGGGTATGAGTGAGAAGTTGGTTTTTAAGTAGGTATTGCATAAGTTGCTGGTGAATACATTTTTCTAATATTTTTGGTAAGTGGGGATAATATGGCAATAGTTGGTAAGATCTGTACAGGTCCCACCTTTGTGTATTGGGGTGACATGCTATTTTCCAGACTGTTGGAATCTTGCTTTCTCTTATTGATCTGTTCAGGAGTATTGATGATCTGTTCAGGAGTATTGATAGTGGATAGGCTATCTCATTAGCAGCTATGTGAAGGTATTCGGCTGGAATGTTGTCTGATGTAGACAACCCCAACACTTTCACAAATCTGCCTTTCAGATAATGAATGGTGTCAGAAATGCAGAACCTATTTGACACTTTTATAAGATGGCAACTTCTACAGCACCCACATTTGAACATACCACATCTGGCACTGTGATAAACATTAGTGTTTTCTAAAAAAATTCTTCAGATTAAGGCCACGTCTGAATATCATACTGGGGCCATCAGCCAACCTCTTTCTGACTGAAAGATCTTCAGTTAGTTAACACCAGTTCTTAGTGAGTTTATTCCTTAATCATCCAGCATTTAACGAATAAGGTGTGCTAAATTTCAGTGTATAATTCACACTGTTGTCAACAGGTGTAGTCATCTCATCAGGGGCATGTATTTGAGTGCTGTCAGGGGTAATTGATTCTATATCCAACAAAGGTTTAAACCAACCAGACTGCCTCTTAACAACTACATCATCAATAGTAGTGCTTAAAAGATCATAAGGGTAGGACCTAGCTGAAAACCTCTTTCTCAGATGTTCACATTCCAACAAAAAATCATCACTGAGGGTGACCAATCTGGCCGTCCTCACTAACTGCCCCTTAACCACTGTCTTTTTCTGATAAAAGGGGTGGTTACTCTCGAAATGTAAAAAATTATTCGAGTATGTGACCTTCCTAAAAATTTTGGCTACATATCTCGAATTCACATAGTCCTTAACATGAAAAATGTCCAAATAAGAGATGGAATCAACACCAAATTCAAAGATGAAGTTTAAGAAATCAGTTAAGCTGGAAATTTCTTCCACAAACATCATAGCTTGGTTTTTATCATTTTTAAAGATGATAAAAATGTCATCCAAAAGTCTCGTGTACCAGACAGCATGTTGTTTAAAGCTATCACATTTCAACAAATATTCCTTTTCCCAAAAGGCCATCACACTTTTCGCAAAACTCCCTCCACAAGGAGAACTCATCGCTACCCCTGATTTTTGCAAATAGTAACAATCATTAAAAAAGATAAAGTTATTGGAGAGGACAATGTCAAGTAGATACTCAGTTAAATCTATCTCCTCTCTCGGGTAGCCCTTTTTCAATAAAAACTCCTGACCCGAGCGATGCCCAACGTTTGTGGTATCACAGTATACAAATCCCTAACCTCTATAGTTAGGAAATTGTAGTCCGCTACAAAGTTCAGGGAGTTCAAATATTTCAGGAAATCCCAGAAGTCGCGGCATATTTGAGGTACAGTTTTCAAATATTTCTGCAAACGACTGTCAACATATTTTGCACAGCCATATGTTAAACAATTTCTCCCATTAACAATAAGGCGCAACTTGCGGTGGATTGACTTCACTTCTGTGGAGCTTAGGAAGTCCAAATATAGTTGGAATGATGGGAGAGAGAATGTTCAGATAGTTAAAAATACTTACATCTACCCTAGAATCATTGAATAAATCATTAATATGAGATGTAATGGGATCCTATCTCGCCTACATTCATAACTGGATCGGCTCCGACTCGGCCACTATACAATAGAACGAAGTCTCTAATTGGCTGGGCTACCCCTTATCCCAGAATGCACCACGCCTGCTTCCCCAGATCTCGTTTGCCCTTTTCAAGTTAGACGTGGTCTCGACTTGGCTGGAGCTAAGTAGTGTTTTTTGGTTACTTTTTGGTCTTTTGACCAAGGGGTTTCTTCATAAATTTAACAAACAGCTGTTTTAACAGCTTTGTGTGTGTGTGTGTGTGTGTGTGTGTGTGTGTGTGTAAACTGTTTTTTGTGAGACTGGTATTTTTTCTCTGTTACCGGGCAAGGCCTGTTTGCGTTAGAGGGCCTTTGCCCTTATTTGTGTGTTTGCTGAAATTGTCTTACTGTACGTTTTTCTACTTTAATACGTTAATTAGAGGGCTTCTGCCCGTTTTTGGTGTGCTGTATCTCGGGTCAGTCCCGTTTTGAGTCTAAGGGCTCGTGTCCTACTTAAGGTCTCGTTGTGGTAAAACAGTGGTGTGACAGGATGTCTAAAGAACAGAAGTCTGGGTTTAAAAAGTGCACCAAGTGTAATTATAAAATGTCCATTACCGATAGCCATGCTGTATGTGTATACTGTTTAGGACCGAAACATTTGCAGGAAACATGTAGTGTGTGTCATGCTTTTTCCTCTAGGGTCCTTCAAGAACGTAAAAATAAATTTATCCTTAAGGGCCTTATTAAGCCCTTCTTTGAGGAAGCTTTGGCTTCTCCTTCTCCAGCCTCAAAAAAGAAAAGGTCGTCGGCTCCGACCAGTCCATCGGAGCCGACATCCAAGAAGCACAGGTCGACCTCTTCTTCCTCGGCTCCAATGGCTTCGGAGCCTCGGGCGGAAGGGTCTGCCTCGATACCTCTTTCCTCGGCTCCATTGGTGTTGGAGCCGCAGGTTGGGGGATCGAGAGGCGAATCACCTGCTTCGGCTCCTTTGCTCTCTGAGCCGTTGGAGGTGTGCAGCTCAGACTCACCTCCCTCGGCCCCGAAGTCTCCTTCGGCGCCGATACTTGTCCATATGGTTCCAGATCTGGTGCCGATAGTGTTGGAGCCGTTTCGGAGCCGGTCCCCTGGTCTTTTGGAGCCGAGAGAGAAGTCGTCTCTGCCCCCATCTATTTCCTCTAAATCTTCCAGATTGTCTGACTCTGATTTGGACAGAGTTATCCAGAGGCTTTTCCAGTCCCCGGTTTTTGCAAAAATGGTCTCGGCTCCAGCCCACTCTTCTCCGGAGCCGATCCCCACTTCGACACATCTGATTCCTCCTCCAACCTCCTTGGAGCCATTGGAGTCGGTGATGGTAGAGCAGAGTCGTCCAGTCGGAGCCGAGACTCCCTCGGAGTCTCTCTGTTCCGACCATCATTCCTACCCTGTCCTAGGCATCAGGGTTCGGTACCGGGACTTCCTCGGTCGGGGCCGAGGGGAACACTTTGGAACTGGTAGCTTCGGTGCCTAGTCTTCCCCTCGGAGCATCGGCCGCAGGGATTCCCGGTACCGCCGTGGTCGCTCAGCCGGTACCCTCCGTAGAGTCTGGAGGTCCTGCTTTTGAGGCCATGAGAAGTGCGCTGGCCATGTCCTTGCCGGCTCAGCAAGTCTCTACATCACCGTCCCTAGACTTGGGAACTGGTGCTTCTGGTGTGCTTCATTCCCACGACAACGGAGCCCCAGGGCCTAAGGATACCCCCTTGGGGGGGGTTCCCTTCTCCCGGGAGGTCCTTCTGAATCCGCTTTGGATGAACCTCCAAGGAAGAAATTGTGCAAGAGGAAGCACGTTGACTCCCAGGACGAATCTATCACTTCAGATACTGACCTCGATGATGCGGAGGGGTCCCCAAAATCGTCTTCGGATGACGTTTCATTCTCAGATATCCTTGAGATCCTGAGACAGAGAGGCGATTGGCAATCCAAAACCCCTTCCGTGGAGGAGTCGGTATTCCTCAAGGCTTTTGGGGCCCATCCCTCCACCTCCTGGGTGTCTCCACCCTTCGATGAATTGCTAGATTTAGTTTCTCGAAGGGTGTGGGAACACCCTGATTCTGTGGAACCGGTGCCCGCCAGGCCTAACAAGTTCCTTTCAGCCCCTCCTCAGAAGGAATTCTTGACCAAAGGAGTTGCAGTAGATGCGATGGTGGTGGCATCTGCCACTCAGCAGGAAGTGGCAGAGGCTTCAACGTCTATTCACCCTCCTAATAAGGATTCCAGGGGCATGGATAGGTATGGGAAGCGCACCCTTTCTTCAGCGGCCTTTACCCTGCGGTCGCTGAATTATCTTTGTCATTTCACCAGGCTCCAAAGGGACCTCCTCAAAGAGTTAGGAGAGTCTCTTACGGGTAACCTTCCTGAGGCGTTAGCCCAGACTGTTGGCGCCCAGATGACTACCCTATCTTCGATAGTCAACTCGTCCATGAGGCTCATCTCATATGCGGCCGATGGGGCGAGTAAAGCAGCGGGAACAGGCGTGGCTCTTAGAAGACACGCCTGGTTACGCTTGTGTCCCTTTGCGGAGGCTTTTAAGTCTTCCTTCACTGACGCCCCTTTTGATGGGTCCTCCCTGTTTGGATCCAAGGTGAAGGACACACTGACTCAGTGCGAGCAGGAGGGCAAGACCTTGACTGCCGTGGGGGCCCGTTTTTCAGCTCCTTCTAGACCTTACCCCAAGGCCCAGAGAGGAGGGAAAATGTGGTTCAGGAAATCTCAAAGGTTTTTCCCTACTCCACCGAGTGATCCCCCCTCTAGAGGCAGAGGGGGGCGAATTCAGGAAGACGTCGCGGCAGAGGCCCCCGTTACTCTGGAGACCGCGATTCCTTTCGTGGTCCATCCTACGCTCCCTGTCCCTGAGATGTGGCCTGACTGTGCATCTCTGGAGCCAGTCGGGGGGTCGTTTTGCGGAACACCCAAAGGCTTGGCAATCTATCACCAAGGATCAGTGGGTGCTCCGAACCATAACCGGAGGCTATTTCATCCCTTTCATAAAACCCCCTCTTCCTATCAGGAAAATCCCGGATGTGCCACCCAGTCAGCGGGATCAAGCAGCGGTCGAGGTCTCAAAGCTGCTAAGAAAAGGAGTCATCCAGCCTGTCCCCGCAGACCAGATCGGATCAGGAATTTACTCAAGGTTATTTTTGGTGCCAAAAAAGACAGGGGACTTGAGGCCCATTTTGGACCTCAAATCATTGAATCGCTTTGTAAAGAAATCCAAATTCCGAATGGTCACCCTTCAGTCCATTCTCCCGTTATTGGAGAAGGATGTCTGGTTGTGCTCCATAGATCTCAAGGACGCTTGCTATCACATCCTGATAAGTCAAGAGTCCAGGAGTTACTTACGCTTCCGCCTGGGAACCAGTCATTTCCAATTCCGAGCTCTGCCCTTTGGTCTCACCACAGCCCCCAGGGTGTTCACCAAGTGCCTGGCAGTAGTGACAGCTCACTTGAGAAGTCAAGGATTCCAAGTGTTTCCCTATCTAGACGACTGGCTCCTTACTGCCACCACCAAGCATCTATTAGTTCGGGCGCTTATGACCACAGTCAGTTTGGATCATTCACTAGGAATCACGTTCAATTGGAAAAAATCTGTGCTGCAGCCATCTCAGCGTATTACCTTTATAGGCGCAGAGTTAGACGCAAGAAAAATGCGGGCATTCTTGCCGATAGAAAGGATTCAGGTCCTGCAGTCTCAGGTTCAAACCTTGTTACCCAGATCACGAGTTCAGGCCAGATTGATTCTGCAGTTATTGGGCACGATGGCCTCGACCATTCTTCTAGTCCCCTTAGCCAGGCTGCACATGCGGGTGCTGCAATGGCTACTGTCGGTTCAATGGTCTTTTCAGGATCTCCCCTTGGACCATTTGGTCCAGATTACGGAAATTTGCTGTCGGGACCTACGTTGGTGGCTGCTTCGGTCCAACCTGGACCAGGGGCGACCCTTTGCCCTTCAGCCTCCTGTCGCCACGGTGACCACGGACGCCTCCCAGATAGGGTGTGGGGGGGGGCATTATCTGGACAGGTCTGTCCAAGGTACGTGGTAGGCTCACGAAGCACACTTACATATCAATATCCTGGAAATGAGAGTGGTGCTATTGGTGTTGCAAGCACTTCATCATGTTCTTCCCCGGGGTACCATTGCGATCCTATCCGACAACATGTCGGTAGTCTGGTACATAAACAAGCAAGGCGGAACCAGGTCCTACCCTCTTTGCCGAGAGGCCATGAGAGTGTGGCATTGGGCGATTTCTACCCAGCGTTTCCTAGTGGCAACGCACATTCTGGGGAAATCGAATGTGATTGCAGACAGGCTGAGCAGGACCCTTCTGTTGCCCCACGAGTGGTCTCTCAACGACAGAGTGGCTACAAACATTTTCGCCAAGTGGGGCCTCCCTTGTTGCGACTTGTTCGCCAGCCCTCACAATGCAAAATGCAGGGAGTTCTTTTGACTCCCACTCAGGGGCAGATTCCCAGGGACGCTCTAGCTCACAGTTGGCCCTCCGGTCTACTTTACACCTTCCCTCCGGTTCCCCTTCTCCCGAAGGTGATACAGAAGGCGATTTACCTGGGAAGCGACATGATTCTGATCGCTCCACACTGGCCTTGTCAGGTTTGGTTCCCCTTCCTTCTGAGGTATGCGGTGGAGGGCCCATGGCTTCTGGACCTGGTGCCCGACCTGTTAACTCATCAGTTGGGTCAGTCTTATCCATCCCTCCGGTCCTTGAGGTTGGCCGCCTGGTTACTCCACTTCCAACCTTAGTCAGAGATGACTCTCTTTCTCCAGACGTTATCCACATTTTGTCCTCTTCTCACAAACCTTCCACTACTAAACTGTATTCCAGCAAGTGGAAGAGGTTTGCTGTTTGGGCCCAGCAACGAGGTATAGATCCCCTTACCGCCTCAGTACCTCAGGTTTTAGAATTCCTAGCTTCTTTGTTTTATTTGGGCTCTTCAGTTTCCACAATCAAAGTCCAACTGGCGGCTATCTCTAATTTTCATGTCTCCTTTGAGCCTTCCTTAATGGCAAACAGGCTTTGCAAATCTTTCCTTAAAGGGGCGTGGCTCCTTCAGCCCCCAATAGCCCATCCTGTGCCTCCTTGGGACCTGAATATGGTTCTAGCTTCTTTAACTGCCCGCCATTTTGAACCAGCAGCTACTTGTGATATGAAATTTCTATCTTGGAAAACCGCTTTTTTGGTGGCAATAACCTCTGCCAAGCGGGTCTCAGAGCTTCAGGCTCTCTGTTCTAGTCCTCCTTATTTGACTTTTCACAAAGACAGAGTATCTCTCAAGTTAAATCCCTCTTTCTTACCCAAGGTAGCATCCCCCTTATGCATTCAACAATCCTTCGAGCTTCCTGTGTTTTTTCCCAAATTCTCCAATAACGCAGAATACATTTTCCATCAGTTGGATGTTCATAGACAACTGCGTTTTTACTTAAGTAGGACCAATCAGACACTAAAGTCAGATCAGCTGTTTGTGTCCTTTGCAGAAAATAGGTTGGGTCAACCGGTGGCTAAAACCACCATAGCCAAATGGATTAAAGATTGCATCTCCTTCATTTATTCACAGTCGGGCAAAGAGCTACCATTCCCAATCAAGGCTCATTCTACCAGGGCAATGGCCACTTCTGTAACATTCCACTCCAAGTTATCGATAGATGATATCTGTGCGGCCGCTATCTGGACTTCTCCGCACACTTTCATTTCTCATTACAAGATAGATGTGGCTTCTCGAGGTAGAGCTTATTTTGGTTCCACAGTTCTCAGGAGTGTTTTCCAATGAGCCACCCGGGAGTTAGGTGCTAGGGATGCTGTCCCATCAGTTATGAATGTAGGCGAGATAGGATCCCATTACATCTTTTAGTTATGTACTTACCATAACTTCGGATGTATGGGATCCATCTCGCCTACATTCATACGCACTCCTCCTTCCCCCTTCCCATTGGATTTAGAGGAAATGTTGCTTCTACTGAGTTCTTTTTCTTGAAGGACTTTAGTTTGTTACAGTTGCTGTTATGTTTTCTGTGTCTGGATGTAGGTATGAAAGCGAACAAACAAGATCTGGGGAAGCAGGCGTGGTGCATTCTGGAATAAGGGGTAGCCCAGCCAATTAGAGACTTCATTCTATTGTATAGTGGCCGAGTCGGAGCCGATGGATCGGCTCCGAACCCATCAGTTATGAATGTAGGCGAGATGGATCCCATACATCCGAAGTTATGGTAAGTACATAACTAAAAGATCTAACACATTGACATGCCCCATTATACTCATTCAGTGAACATTCAACGTAAGCGTCAGAATTCAATATATCCAAGATCTTATTAACATAGTCATCCTGATTCATAAAAACAAGACCCACCGCCCTTATCAAGCTTTAAGATCCTAACATCCGCATTCTTAAGTTCATTTAAAGCATAAATCTGATCAGTGGTAGCATTAACATCTGCAAGCATTTGATTATTGCAACATAAAGCATGCCTGATGTCCAACTCACAAATTTTTTCAAACATAGCAATAGTGTTGTGCAAGGCAGGATTAAATACACTAGGCGCGCACAAATTCTGTAGTACAGACTCGTTGCCTATTAACATTAAATTCAATTTACGAGTGAAGGTTTTTAAATCAACTAAGGTACTCGCCAAATCAGCTCTTTTCTAGATGGTACGAATGCAAGTCCCTTGGCTAAAAAGTCATTAAGCTGAGGAGAGGGAATATAGGAAGAGAAATTATATATTTTAAAGTCACCTGAAGAATATTTTTGCAGTCTGTGGTCCAGGTAATGCATTGTTCAAAATTGCATTGGAATTAATAGTGGGAGTATCTACACGATGCACTACCTCCTCCTCCTGTTTCTCTTCTGTCGTCTGTTGGTTACAGAGTGAGTGTTCGTAAACTGAGTATCCTGTCTCACAGGATTCTGAAAACCCTGATTTCCACTGCTGTCAGAAGAGCCTTCATTTCCAGCATTAACAGAACACTCATGAAGCCGTTCACTACTCCGTACGTCAGGGACGGCGTTCTCATGAATATTCATGTTGTTTCCAGTCAGGAAGCAACCAAAGGGCTGTTAGGGGGTGTTTAAAGAATTATTAGTGCTTGTAGAGTCTATAGAACTAGAAAGAAGTGGATATGCCCTTTTATTAAGATAATCTAAGCGATCGCTTTCTAATTTCTTGATTTTAGTGCCCTTCAGTTTTATTAAGGCACTGTCAGTGCTGGAATATATGCGTTAGATAGTTAAATCTATATCTTCCAAAGTCTGTATCCCTTGTTATAACAGATTCCAACTCAATTAATTCTGCTTTTAAAACATCAGTCTCGGATTTGTAATTCCTGACTAATAGTTGCAAAAATTCACATCCCTGTGAATCAAAACGGTTTAAAATTTCATTAATTAATTAATTAATTAGTTAATTAATTAATTAATAATTTCATTATCTGAAAGGTAGATTTAATTGTGAAAATGTTGGGGTTGTCTACATCGCCTTATGCCAATACTGTGCTGCATTTTATATTGGTAAGACTGAGAGACCTCTCCAGGAGAGAATTTAGGAACACCAATACAGTATTGGCAGGCGTAATGGCAACAATGCTTTGGCTAGACATATCATGGAATACGAGGGTCACTCCTTTGAACCCATGGTTATTGAGCAGGTAAAAAAAACAAGAGAGGTAGCCCCTGACAATTAATTTTAGAAAGTAGAGAATTGTATTGACAGTTGAAACTTAATGCTTCTGCCTGTCCAGGTCTCAATGAGTATTGCTCTTTGAAGTGTGTTTTAAAATTAAAAGTACTTAAAGATGAATAAGTTTCTTTGGGAGGCATTATTTTACAATTGGTGTATATAAACTATTTTTGTTTAATATTATAGCTTTATTCATAGTAGTATTGTATGAACAACATTTTTATTTATATATATATATTTTTTATAAGTATGGGATTGTTTATGATGTCATTATTGCTGATGTCATTTCCTGCTGACATTATTGCTGATGTCATTTCCTTTTGGAATATTTTATATTGAATGTTTAACTGTTGTCCTGTGTCTGAAGAAGTTGGATTACTTGTTCAACAAAGGCGCTTACATAAACTTTTTGGAGATTACCACCGGCCTTGTGTGTTCTTTCATCAGTTTATTGTTTTTTTTTTTTTTTTTTTTTTCCTCTAAGCTGTTGTAAACTATTTTTGGTAGGAATGGTCAGGATGTCTCAAGCATGTTAATTCAAAGCGCATTAGATTAAATTAGATATATTATGTTGCCCGTGTAGAGATAGTCCCCCAGTTTGAAGCTCTGTGACTGGGGGGGGGTAATCTTTATAGCACAGTTGCTTCTGAAATTGGATTAATTTTTATTTGCATGTTAAATCTGCCAAGTTGTTATTGATAGAAAGGAATTTTCTCTATCCTGCTGCTTTTGTTATTCCTTAGCTGGGAATGTACACGTACACAAATTGGAGTAAGGGAGATTTCTTCTCACTACACATACCTATAAACTGGAAGATTGTAGAAAACAAAATATGCAGGTATGTTTTGCTTGCTGATCCCAGTATGCATCACTGCAACCTGCTAGTGGACTTCAGCTAGCTGACTGTGAATTACATAGCTAAATCTTTTTGAATAAAAGTGAGCTAAAGTCTTCAAATTAGACAAGAACCTTACCTGTTTAGGAATAATATTCCTTTTTAACACATTTTATTGAGTTGTCACTTAAGACATAAGCAAACATGCATTTGTATAAAAGAAGAAAAAAAAGTTAAAACGTTAACAAGATTTATTGTTTTGTATAATTATCATCACTTTTTTATTATTTCATAATGTGCTCAATTCCTGCCTTTTCTTAAACCTCACTCTTCTCCAAAACATTATTCTTCATGTATTGTTCCTACACTTTCCATTTATTTACATAATTTGCTCCTACTTTTTTATAAAGATCCACAGATCCTCAGTTTATCTCTGTGACCAATCTTCAGTACTTCAAATACAGTTGGTTTACACTTTTATTTCTGTTTTTCAGTAATTGCTTTTTTGGTAGCCACCAGAATTAAATTTAAGAAGGCCTTACTATGTTTAGGCAGATCATATCCTGCATCCCAGCTCAAAAAATCATTCCTTAGTGGGTGCTGAAAAGTTCTAAGCCCAACCTAGAAGGAAATAATATGGAGCCATGAAAATTACAAGTTATTCAGTATATTCACCCCAAAGTTCAACACACTTGGCACATCCTGTCTGAAGTTTCTGTAACCCGTCTGGTCACTGAAATACTGCTCTACTGCTCCACTCACCCCTGCATCCCTTGAAAATCGCCGCCATTCAAACTCTCTCTCTAAGGTTTGGAAACGGGAAGTAGATGGAGCAAGAGCTGGTGAGTATGCTGGATGGTTTATGTACTCAAACCCCAGTTTTGTCAAAACAGCCGTTGTTTTGCCAGCCTTGTGAACAGGTGCATTGTCTTGCAAAAAGATAACTCATTTATGCAGCCTCCTTACCCTTTTATCTTTCAATGCATCCTTTAATCAGCACAGTAGTATTACAGTAGTATTCTGAATTACCTGTTTGGCACCTTGAAAGATGGTCAGTCAGTACAACACTTTCATGATCCCAAAATACTGTGGCCATGACCTTTCCTGATGACTTTTGGGTCTTGAACTTCTGCAGCCTTTGTGAACCAGAGTATCACCATTGCATGGACAGTTTTGTCTCAGGATCATAGTGGTGTAACCATGTTTCATCATCAGTAACTAGTTGCTCCAAAAAGTTGGCACCAGCTTGATAAAAATGCAGCAACATCAACTTGGAAGTCTGTTCAACGTCTTTTCTCATTGGCATTCAGATATTTGGACACCCACTTGGCTGACAGCATCTGCATACCCAGCTGCTTGTGGATTATAAACTCAACACGTTCCCTGTATATCTGTAGTGTCTCAACAATTGTTTTAGCCAGTATTCACCGATCTGCCAAAATCAGGCCATGGACATGGTCAACAGTTTCAGGACTTGACACCATTTAAGGCCTCCCAGACCTTGCTGCATCTTTGATCTCAATCTGTACACTGAAAGTTTGCACACCACCTCTTCACAGTTGAGTAAGATGGGCACTTGTCACTCAGTGTTTTCTTCATACATTCATAGATTTCCTTTGGAATTTTCTTCTGCAGGAATTGGAACTTCATGACGGATCAGAGTTCCATAGTTAAGTCCACTTTGTTTGTAAACATGGTTCAATCAATGATCTGAAACAATGTTAAAACATAGCATTATGATATTGCAGACTGGCACCTTACAAGATGAAATAACCCTCTTTTCAGCTACAGAGGCAAAATAACGTTCAATTTAGAAAGCTGGTCAGGCTTAGAACTTTTCAGCACCCCTACCCATTTGTTCACCCAATATTTCTGACTGAGTAATCTCTACGGAATTTTTTAAGTTTGCCAACTCATTGCACTCGAAACATGTGATGTGATGTTGCCCTATCTCACCTTTATTCTTAATTGGTTGGGTTCAGAACCGATCCTCTGTTCAGACTCTGCCTTGTACAAAAGCTTGAGGTCTTCCACTTGCTCGGGGCTGTAATCCTATCCCATCATGCTCAAGGAAAGGTCCCAAGATCTCATTTGCCGCTAAACAAGATCAGGTGCTTCCATACTGGCTCTGGTTAAGTGGAATTTTTGTTTCATTTTTTGAATAATTGTCCTTTGATTATTGCTGTTATACATAGCTAGTGCTTATTGAATAGTTTGAGTATTCGCTTCGGCTGATTTTTGCTGTTGGCTGTCATTTTTTCTTCTCAAGGCCATTTCTCTCACCCTATCCCGGCTTAAATTTTACTCTGTTAAGCCAGTTTTTGGTTGGAGGCCTTCCTTTCCTTTAACTTTTAGGCTCATTTACGTTAGAGGGCCCTTTTGACCTTAAATTAGTGGGCTGCCTCTGCCCGTTTAATTTAGAGGGCCTTTTTCTCTCTCCATTTGTAGTTTGTTCTTAAGAAAACAAAAAAAAAAAAAAAAGTTGTAATTTGTTGTAGTTTATTAACTTTCCTGTTGTTGCTGTTTTCTGAGATGTCTACCAAGCAGCCTAAAGATAGTAAACCCTTTGGTGGGAATGTACTAAGTGCAGCCAAAAAATGTCCATTACTGACAGACATACAGTTTGCATGTACTGCCTCGGAGTGGTAAACCTTCAGGAGTCTTGTGCCATATGCCACTCCTTTAATCATAGGGTACTGCTGGAGAGGAAGTATAAATTGATTCTCGGAGGCTTATTGAAGACCCCTTTTTCAGAAGCTATTGAAGAAGATCAGAGTCCTTCAAAGTCGGGCCATTCCTCCTCTTCTAAAGCAAACAAATCTGGGGAAAGGTCAGCTTCCTCAGAGGCTCAGTCGGAGCCAACAAAAAAGTTGCAAAAAATTTCATCTTCGCACCCGAAGACTGTCAGGCCCAAGAAGCCTTCTACCCTGACTTCTTCAGTTTTGGAGTTGTTGGGTTTTCATGTATGGAGCTGGTCCCTGGAGTTGGAACTGGTATCACCAACCTTAAGATATCCCTTACTACAGAGTTCCAGATCTCCTGCTTCATCCACTCGATCCTCCAGGAGACTCTCTGATGATTATGTGGATTGCATGGTGTAGTGGCTATTGAAGACCACTTGCAAAATTGTTTGTCTGATGCAACCCTGAGGGCTTTGGAACTGACCAAGCCTACCCTTTCATATATATTCCTCCTCCAATCCAATCCCAGTCTTCAGAGCCAGAATGTCTAGAACTGGTCATAGTGGAACCATCGGAGCCTATGCCTACCCCAGGATCTTTGGACCCAACTACTTCGACTTCCTCGGTTCTGTCTGAACTCTAGGAGTCTAGGTGCCGATGCTCTCCGGTCAGGTCTGGGGATGAGAGTTGGATCAAACAGTTGTCAATCCGAACTTGCCTCTCAGGGCTTCGGCATGGGTTAGCTTGGCTCCTACATCTGCTTCGGAACCAACCTCCTTGGTTCCAGGGATGCCTTCTGGTTCTTTGTAGCCAGGAGTTTCCTTGTATCAGAGGTGGGGCTTTCGTGGTGTTGAGAGTGCTATCTCCACAGACAGGTCCATTCTTAGGTCTGGAATTCTTCCTCTAAAGGCTCCAGTTTCTGTCTCTGCACCACTGCATCTACAGAGACACGTAGACCTTGGGCCTCAGGATGACCCATTGGGTGAACCCCTGTCTTCCGAAACCTCTCCAGAATACCCTTCTGAAGAGGTCCCTCGTAACGGACTTTGCAAGAGGAAGCATTTCGACTCCCCAGAGGAGTCCATCACATTCCATACAGACCTTGATGAGTCAGACAGGTCCCCGCAGTCGCCCTTTGAGGATGTTTCCTTTGCAGACATCCTGGAAATACTTAAACAGAAAGACAGCTGGAAGCCCATCAACCCTTCTGAGGAGTCTGTATACCTGAAGGCTTTTGAGTCTCACCCTTCCACCACTTGGGTGTCTCTGCCTTTCGACATACCGATGAAACCTAGTCAATAGACATTGGAGTCTCCAGACTCAGTGGATTCTGTTCCCAGGAGGCCAAACAAATTCATAACAACCCCTACAGATAAGAGTTTTCTTACAAAGAGTGTCCCAGTAGATGCTATGGTGGTGGTGGCGGCCACCAAAAAGAAACTTTCAGAGACGTCTTCTTCTGTCCATCCGCCGAACAAAGAGTCTTGTACAATGGACAGATACGGAAAGCACACCTTTTCTTCAGCGACCTTAGCACTCAGATCACTGAATTATCTCACCCACTTTACCAGACTTCAGAGAGATCTGAAGCAGCTGCAAGATGCTCTCTAAGGTTCAGTAGCTGAAGGGGAATCCAGAAAGGTTTCCTCTCAGCTCTCCACCTTAAACTTAGTGGTCAATTCCTCCATGAGACTCATTTCTTATGCAGAGGATGGAGCGAGTAGTGAAGCAAGTTCAGGAATTTCCCTAAGGAGACATTCCTGGATGTGCTTGTGTGACTTTGCGGAGCCCTTTAAATCTTCTTTTGCTAACTCCCCTTTCACCGGCTCATCCTTGTTCAGGCTAAAAGTCAAAGACACAAACCAGGTGTGAACAGGAAGGGCAAAACTCTCTTTGCCATAGAAGTCCGTTTTTCCCTACCTACTAGACCTTATCCAAAAGGTCAAAAGGGAGGAAAAAATGTGGTTCCAAAAATCTGAGAGAGCTTTTCAGGACACATGGTGATTCTTCCACAGGGGCAGAGGGAGGAAGCAATAATGGAAGACTCCAACCGCTTTGCAAAGGGGGTCCGCAAAATCAGGGTGATAGGGAATCCTTCCTTGGTAAACCCTTTCAACTCTCCTGAAAGGAGGCCCATCTGTCCATCTCTGGAGGCAGTTGGGGGTCGCTTACTTTTTAGCCAGGCTTCTGGGTACAAAGATAAAAGACAAATGGGTACAAAGCATCATATCCAGAGGTTACTCCATACCCTTTTCTTTTCCTGCCTCAAACATGAAAAGCATCCTGGACATTTCACCCAGTCAAAGGGAATGGGCAACTGTAGAAGTACAGAAGTTGCTAGAAAAAGAGTCATCCATACAGTCCCCACAAACCAACTAGGATCTGGAATTTACTCAAGGTTCTTTTTAGTTCCAGAGAAAACAAGGAGACTGGAGACCCATTCTGGATCTCAGCAAATTAAACAAATCCATAAGAAAATTTAAAGTTCCAGATGGTAACACTGCAGTCAATACTCCCTTTTCTTGGACAAGATGATTGGATGTGCTCGATAGACCTCCAGGATACATACTACCACATAAAATTGGACAGGAGATCCAGGAGCCCTATGCACTTTTGGCTGGAAGCCAGTCACTGCCAGTTTCGAGCTCTGCACTTTGGTCTCACTACAGCCCCCAGAGTGTTCACCAAGTGTATGGCAGTAGTCACGGCTCACTTGAGACTCCTAGGATTTGATGCGTTTCCATACCTAAATGACTGGCTCTTAACCACCACCACCAAGCAGCTACTAACAAAAGTGAGAGACACCACCTTGCAGCTCTGCTGTCACCTAGGAATCACAATAAGAAAAATCTGCCCTGTTGCCATCTCTGCGTATCGTCGTTATAGGAGCAGATCTAGATACAACAAAAATGATGGCAAAACTTTCTTCCAGAAGGGTTCAGGTTGTACGAC
Source organism: Protopterus annectens (assembly GCF_019279795.1). Classification (NCBI taxonomy): domain Eukaryota; kingdom Metazoa; phylum Chordata; order Ceratodontiformes; family Protopteridae; genus Protopterus; species Protopterus annectens. The sequence goes on along the minus strand of NC_056737.1, from coordinate 317,886,145 downwards.
GTTGGGTCCTAATTCTACTTTGCAAGAAAAAAGTACAAGCAAAAACAGTCCTGAAAGTCTTGGGAACCATGGCAGCAGCAGCAGTAACCCTAATTCGATTAGCAGGTCTGCATATGAGAATTCTACAGTGGTTACTGTTCACTTAGTGGTCCATGCTGGAACTACCCATGTCCCACCAAATTATAATAACGGAATCCTGCAGGAAGGATCTTCGTTGGTGACTTCACGCCACTGATGTAATATTAGGTTGACCCTTTCTTCTTCCACAACTTTTAGCCACAGTGACCACGGATGCTTCCCAGATGGGGGGGGCATTATCTGGGAAGGACAACCCAAGGCACTTTGCAGAATCATAAGGCACACTTGCACATCAATGTCCTAGAGATGAGCCCAGTGCTTCTAGTGTTGCAAGCATTCCAAGACTCTCTTCTACTAGGAATTATTGCAATACGGACAGGCAACATGTCGGTTGTGTGGTTCATAAACAAGGAGGAACTAGGTCTTATCTCCTTTGTCCAGAGGCCCTGAGAGTATGGCAGTGGGCAACCTCCTCCCAACGCTTTCTGATAGCAGCACACATCCTGGGGAAATCCAGTGTGATAGCAGACAAACTCAGCAGAGCGATTCTGATGCTTCATGATTGCTCCCTAAAACAAGTAGTAGCAAAGATGATTTTCCACAAATGGGGCCAGCCTTGCTGCAACCTTTTTGGCACGTCTATGAATGGCAAATGCAGCAGTTATCTTGCCCTAATCCCCACTCTGGGGGAGCCACCAAGGGATGCACTTGTACACAATTGGCCCCAGGTGTCCTCTACGTCTTCCCTCCTTTTCCGTTGATACCCAAAGTTCTTCAGAAAGCCAGCTCCTTGGGAAGGAATTTGATACTCGTCGCCCCATACTTGCCTCGTAAAATCTAGTTCCTCTTCCTTTGGCCTCATTTCCAGGAGGAGCCATGGACTCTGGACCCAGTTCCGGACCTTCTTACTTGTGCATCAGGGATGCTCCACCCCTTCCTTCACACCCTCAAGTTGGCAGCTTGGCTGCTCCAATTCAAAACGTAGCCAGACTCCCTAATCTTTCTCCATCAGTGAAACCTATCTTGATCTCCTCTTACAAGGCTTCAACAAGGAAGTTGTAGATGAACAAATGGAAGAGATTTTCTTCTTGGGCCTTGAAATCTGCATTGACCTTCTCTGCCCCTATAGCCTCCATTCTTGAATTCTTGGTAAAGCTATTTAATGAAGCCACAGCTGCAGCTACTGTTGGAGTTCAGTTAGCAATGATATTTAATTTCCATATAGGTGAATCGGGGTCGAATGTGATGTCCGACAGACTTTGCACGGCATTTCTTAAGTGCACTAATTTATTAAGACCACCAAATAAAGCCCCTCCAGCACCATGGGACCTGAACTTTCTTATCCCGTTTTGATTCTTCCCCTTTTGAACCTGCATCATCCTGTGATCTATAGCCATCATTTCTGCTAGAAGAGTTTCAGAGCTACAAGCATTGTCTATAAAGCTTCTCTACATGCTTTTCCACAAAGACAGGGTGTCTCTATGAGCAAACCCATCCTGTCTATCCAAAGTATGCTCAGAATCTAATTTGAACTAATCCATAGACCTACCGCTTTTTTTCCCCAACTATGGCAACAAGGCAGAATGTAAGCTACACCAACTAGATGTACATAGACAATTACGTTTCTACTTGCGTAGGATAAAGGACTTCAGAAAATCTGGCCAATTATTTGTATCTTTTTCAGACTACAAGATTGTATTACTTTTACTTGCAAATCTCAAAACAAAGAGCTGCCCGACAAAGTAAAAGGTCATTCTATAGGAGGCATAGCAACCTCTTCTGCTTTTGGGGCAACTCTACCAATTGATACTATTTGTGTTGCAGCAACATGGGTAAGGCCTCATACCTTTATCACTCATTACAAAGTGGATTTGGCCTCCAGGAACAGGGCCTCTTTTGGGTCCACTGTTCTGAAGAATATTCTCCCCTTAGCCACCCAAGAAAGATGGTGCCAAGGACGCTGTCCTAACCGGTTAAGAATGAAGGCGAGATAGGACAACATCACACAAAGAAGTTATGTACTAACCGTAAACCATAACGTTCTGTGTGTGTTGTCCATCTCACCTTCATTCTTGCATACCGCCTTCCTTCCCCCAACCTTTGAATACTGGAGAACAGAGCAGATACAATTGTAAATAAATGTAATCTGACCTTCTTCATTGCTCTATAAGTTTTAAATAGTTTTATTTGATACCTATTGTTATATCAGTAAACAAGATCTGGGGAGCTTTCCTAGGACCTGATGGGGTAGGGTTACAGCCACGAGCTAGTGGAAGAACTCAAGGTTTTGTATAAGGCAGAGTCAGAATTGAGGATCGGTTCCGAACCCAACCAGTTAAGAATGAAGGTGAGATGGGCAACACACATGGAACGTTATGGTGAGTACATAACTTCTTTTCCCAGTTACCTCTTTCTTCCCAGTCGCATCTCCAACATTTGCCATCTACTTTAGAAAGAAATTTTGCCTGGTTCTGTTACAGAAATACCTATGCAAACAATTCAAGGAAAAATCCTATATCTTCTAGATTTTGTTGCATATTTTGGAGCAATACATATGCCCTCCTGTTTTGTTGTGAATTATTTATCCAATCTCAATTCCCAGTCTTTTCTAACCGCCTCTGATTCCTGTAGTTACCTTGCAATATTTTATATGTCCTACTAATTATCCCTCGAACAGCAACTTCTGTTCTAGATTCAACTAAAAAACTCAACTAGAGCATGTCTTTCACAAGTCTAGATCATCTTTACTAAATGTGGTGAGTATAGTAACAGAGATAAAACTGGAATTGGGATCTTTAGAAAAGGGAAGGAGCAAACTACATAGGAAAATTGGAATTGTGGGAGCAATATATGCAGAGAAGGAATGAGGTTTGAGGCAGGATTTGAATGAGCCATGTAATGCTTGGCTGGCAGTGACTGGATAGATTATACGTGATATATAATGTTTGCAACTACAGTTGTTTCAATGGTGTCTGTGATGTATAATGTTTGCAACTAAAGTGGTGTTTTGTTTGTTTTTCATTTATGTAAATGTAAGATTGCCTATGTCATATGTGATAATTTAATAAAGATGTGTATGGGGGGGGGGGTTCCTGTATCCCTTTCTCTTTGCCTGATACTCTCAGTCCTGCAGTTCAAATGTCTTTTTTGGCCTCTTCCCATTCTGTTATCTTTCCCTCTCTAATTATTTGCTCCCAATCCCTTGGTTCCTTTGCCAGTTTTCTCCAGTAAATTCCAGCCTGCTCTCTGCACCCCTAATTGCAGTCATCCATATCAGCAAAGGTCTTTCTCCACTCTTGTGTTGGCGTAGTCTTAGAATACTTTCTGCTACTTTATGAATACCCTATCAATTTAATGTCTTCAAGTCATCGGCATACAAACTATAGAACACCTCAGATTAAATAGATGAATCCGAATGATGGAACCTAAACAACCTGGGAGAGGGAACAAGTAAGCCTCCCTGTTTAGTGAGAATGTTGTGCCATCCATGCAGAAGCTGCTTCTGTCTTTAACAACACTGTTGGTTTCAAAAAGAAGCCATGTATCTGCTCCCTCTCAAATTTTCCTAGACAGGAGTAGTTTATTAGATTTGGCTCTGGGTTTGATTTTTAAAGTTTTGAATTATCAGGCTTGCATGTTAGTTTATTTTGAACAATTGAGAAAGTTTGAGAAGTGTTTTGTCCGTAGTTTCTTCTTACAAGGAAAAATCTGTTTTGAATGGTTGAATTTCTTCCAATTTACAGGTCACAACTAATTGTTTAAACTGTATGTATGACTGATACTACTTTCAGGACTGTTAATACTGGTACTGTTTTGAAAAGGTTTGTCTGGTTGTGTTCTAAAAACCTTTCCAATATATTCTCTGGATGGAGATCTATTTTTTAGTTCCTCTGCTGCAGAGGTTATCAAAATGTATGTTGAAAGGGGTCAGCTGATTTAAGGATTCCTAAAAATTTTCAACTCTCCTTTTCCAAATTTTCAAAGGGATTTTCTAACTCCTGATACAGTTTTGGCAAGAAACAAAATAAACCACCTTGGCAAAATGCTGGTAAATAGACATTTGAGAAGTGGTGTGAGGGATCCTAAAAGAATAGAGGAACTTTTCAAAACCAGTGACAGTCTAATAAGTCAGAATGACTGTTTAAGGGACCTTAGCCCTCACCCCCTAGCCCCTGCAGTGCAGTCCCTTCTCCCTTCCAATAAAGTCTAAATCTTAATTTTATCATTGGTAACAACTAGTTTCAGACAAATTGGTTCTAAAGATAATTCATTAAAGTTACAGATGACAGTGGGATGAAATTCCTCCTTTTGTAGGGGTAATTCCTTTTCCACCAGTTCAAACTCCCCTATTTCTCTCTGTCCTTCAACACATGTTGTCTTAGGGAGTGATGTAAGTAGTTCCTCCTTCCCAGTATAGGAAAGATTTTTATTCAAGGATGTTTTTGATGCCAGAGAGAAATGCTTGGAGACCAGTTCTGGATCTTTCTTTCGTAAGCCAATTTGTGATCGTTCCAAAGTTCAAAATGATGTCACTTCACAAGGTGTTACTGGAAGAGCTTAAACGGAGAAAAAGGAGTGACTCTGGGTTTAGGAGATGCTTATCACATCCCTATCCATCCAAACTTCAGGCATTTAAGATTGCGTATCTAAATCACATTATCAGTTCCCTGCCTTACACTTCAGACTGTCCACTGTACCAAAGAGTGTTCAAAGTGTCTAACTCCAGTTACAGCTCATTGCAGGCTACAGGGCATCCACATTTTCCATATTTAGAAGAATTATCTTTGCAGAGTCTTTTTCAAAGTGTCAAGAATCCCTGAAGTGGGTGAGCGTTATCTTGCACAAACAAACTGAGATTTCAAGAGAACATTCAAAAGTCTTATTTGACTTCACGCACAACTGTGTTCCTGGAGTGCCTGCAAGGCACCTCGGTTCAAAAAGCTTTTCTTCCACAGAAAAAATAGATCTATACTTGGATCTATTTCTAGGGTATTCCAGTCAGACTTTGGTCACTGTGAGGAAGTATCTCAGGAATTTGGATCTCATGGCATCTGTTATTCTCAAGATAACCGTGGCAAGACTCCACTTGAGAAAGTTACAGAGATTTTCTGATGTCTGTCTCTGGTCCCTGCACCAGCACCTATTATCTTGTCAAATCCCAGTTGTCAGAAGACAAATCACTTTGTGGAGATAGCAAATAACTCTAAATCCAAGTTTCCCCTTTTTCTGTCCTGCTCCAAATAGTCAGTCAGCACAGATGCCTCAAACTTTATTTTTGGGAGCAGTTTCAGGAGGAATAAAAGTGCAAGATGTTCGGGACATCAAGAACAGACACAAATGCATAAATATCTTTGAACTAACAAACGAATCACAGTGCAGTGAGTGAGCCATGCCAATTAATTTAGTATTAGGCACACTGTAGAGGTGTAACACCACAAAAGAAGCGCTGATACACCCGGATAGCTTGCAAAACTTATAATAAATCAAAAAACAACAAAAGGAAGCATAAAATGCCTTAACTATATCGCCGTTTTTTTCATCCAAAGCAAATAGGACTTCATCAGATACATACCAATTAGTGAAAGGGTCTAATATATACGTGTCCAACCTGCGGCCCGTGGGCCGCATGCGGCCCTCAGAGCTCTTCCATGCGGCCCTCTACCTCTAACTCCAACATCGATGTACGCATGCTCCAAAACACTTTTTTGTTGAGTTTTTCATGCCTGTGACCTGTAACTCTAACATCGGTGTGCAGATGTGCCAAAGCATCCTTCTAGTTTTGATTTTTTTTGCGCCAAAGAAGGGTCTGTGTGTTCATGCCATTATTTCATGCCAAATAATCAGTGTGTGTGTGTTCTTGCTGAAGAGGGACTCGTGTATGGATTTGCTGCCATTGCCTTTGAAAGAGACAGCACTTTACCTGTGTTAATAGTTAAGTATGGAGTGAGTGAGTGAGTGTATGCATGAAAGCAGAATGTGTGTGAAAGTAGAAGAAGAGTGAGTGTGTGTGAGTGTGTGTGTGTGTGTGTGTGTGTTTGTGTGCATGACAGAGAGTCAGAGAGAGACACATGCACAAAGAGGCTAACGACGATCAGTCTACCTACTGAACACAAACAAGTTAGCTCACAAATATATCCTACATTAAAAGTGCACTTTCATTAAATTGCAGCTTTCTTGACAGGGAGAGTGTTGTATTGAATATGAAATCATATCTCTCAACTGTATGGATTGGGACTGTAGCATATAAAGTTTATTGTTTTTTTTTTTTTGACAAACAAAAAAGCACCCAGCACTGTTTTATCATTGAGGGGTTCTAAGCAGTGGTAGATTGGGCAACAGTAAGCATATCTTTGGTGGATCATCAATACTGGCAAATCAGGTGGGCACAATGTAATTTTTTAGATGTTGGGGGTTTTGGCGTGTATGTGTGTGTTTGAGTTGGGAGTGCTGCAACAGTAGATGATTATTAAAGAAGGAGACTTGCAGACTGTGGAGAATATGTTTCTTTGTTTCAAAACCTGATACTTGGGTACTAGCAGGGGTGTAGCTAGGATTTTCAAATTTGTACTCACAGCTCTCAAACTGCTACTCCCCTCCCCAGCCAAGCTACGGCCATTCTCGTAATTGATGGTTCGCTCTTTTAGTGTCAATGAAGAGGCATTCGCTGTAATGCCTCTTCAGTAATATAATATAAATTCACTCAAACTCGGTTCCTTGAATTGAAAATTAACCTGAAATGTCAGTTCTTTGAAAAATGCAGCATGGTAGTTGGAGTAGAGAATTTATGCTTTTGTTTTCTGTTGCTAAGGTACAGGTTTTGAGCTTGAGTAAATTACTAACCACCTGCTACCCCTAACTAGGATGTTTCATTCACACACACCCCTACCTACCTGTTAGTGCAAGAAATATGGACAAAGCCTAAAATAAACAGGGACATATATTAAATAATGCTCTCGTGAACTTAGAAAGTTGCTAGAATAATAGGATTTGTGCTAGTATGAATTTTTCTAAAGGACATGAAGTCTGAAACTCAAATGTCTCATTATTTAGCAACTTCAGCCTTCAAATGATTTTCAAGAAAATCACAAAATTTATGAGGAACAGGCAAAAAATATGGGGCAAAAAATCTGGACATTCTGCAAAATTTGGACAGTTGAGAGGTATGCTACCTACCGACCACACACACACACCTCTCAACCTCTTACAGCAACAAACTCATAAATAAAACTGAGGCAAAGGCCCAAAAATAAGGACATTTTTTTAAATATTGCTCTTATAAACTTAGAAAGATAATAGAATAGTACTTGGTCTTGCATTAGTACAAATTTTCTGAAAGGTATGAAATCTGAAACTCAAATGTCTGCCATTATTTTCTAACTTCAGTCTTTAACAATTTGCCACTAATTTGCCAGAAAACCGCAATTTTATGAAAAACGGACCAAAAATGTGATGCAAAAAAATAAAATTGCCAGATAATACAGCTGGGAACCTGTCAAAGAAGGGACACCATTTTAATATGAGCACAGTTAACTTAGAGCAGCTGACAAAATTAGAGAATCTGCATGCATTTCTGAAATAAAAGTAATGTATAACTCTGATCATTACAGTTATTTATAAAAGTAAAGTAAACCCTCCACGTTTTCTTCCAAAATTGCTATTTTGCGGAGAGATTATTAGGGGGAGAGCAACATTTTGAGCCAAAATTGGGGACAGTTGAGAGGTTTAGATATTCCCAATTCTATAAAGCGATTTATTTGCACATACCTCTCAACCTCTTAATGCAGGAAATCTGGACAAGGCCAAATATATTGGGGGAACATACAAACAGTACTAAAAATTGACCTTGTATAAACTTAAGACAGTTGATAGAATATCAGGTCTTGCTTTAGCATGCATTTTTCTGAAGATTATGACGTCTGAAACTTAACGTCGGTCATTATTTAGTGACTTCATTCCTAAATGATTTACCAGAAAAAGTTTTATTTTGCATTTTACAGCACGAACACCAGTAAATATCTGCTAAACAAAGCAATGCAGTCTCACAATGAAACTAGACTTAGCATTAAAACTTCTCTGCCCTTGAAACTCACATTCATTGAAACAGCATTAAAACCCACATTCAAAGAAAATACATTTTGCCAGTGGCAGATAAAGATTAACTTTGGGCTGTTTTCAAATCATAGGCCCCTTGCACATGAAACATACACGTGCTCTTTGATACACCTTCCATCATAAAAGTCTACTCAAACTTCTACAGTCCACCAGTATCAGTAAATATGCACAATCTCTGAACTTGTAAAAGCCATCTACATAATTCCATATTAGAGAAATCTGTAACTAATGAAGAGGCTGCTGCTAGCAAACAACTTTATATTTTATGGTTTCATCTACAAATAATGCACCTGTTGCCCTTGAGGAATAAATTGCCTATGTTGCATTAAAAACAATGATACGCTAGTAATATTGCAATAGGGAATGGATGGCAAACTGATAACAGGTTCATAGTTACTACTAGATATCTTCGCCAAAACAGACTACAGCATCCACCTCCCCTTTACAACACAGTACAGTATCAGCAATGCATCTACCTACTGTGGGAGAAGAATCCACAGCTTTCTGCATCAAAAGCAAGTACACTACCTGTTGTGCTATTAACAGTTGAAGCAGACTCTGCATAAGCAGCACTAAACTTAAGTTCCCCTGCAGCTCTCAGCTCCTTGTAAAATGTTGACACTCAGCTGTATCTCTGAACTTTGCAGCACAAGAAATCTGGAAAAAGCCAACATTTATTGGGGGGGGGAGACAAAAGCCCAAAAAACAGGGACACGTTTTATACATTGCTTGTATAATTTTGAAAAGTTGCTAGAATAAAATGCTGTGTTATCACTATGCATGCCTTGAACCCAGAACTTCTCACTTCACACCTTAGCACAAAAAATCTGGACAAACATCAAAATCAATAATGGGTGAAATACTTCAGTTCTCACCATAGCTCACAACCATTCACACCTTAGCACAAAAAACCTGGACAAACATCAAAATCTGAACAAAGTTCAGAAATGGTGGTGGTTAGGGACTTTAGGCTGTTCTTACCCTGAAGCAAAAGTACAGGGTTTGAGCCTGAACACCTATAGCCAGCAGCTGTATTATGTGGGGGGCATTTACACACGCACACATATGATCCTACCTTTGTTTCTCTTCCGATAATCCATTTGCGATTGTTTCCCGCTCGCGAACCAGTCCACTTCCGATAATCCTACCTTTGTTTCCCGCTCACGAATCCATTGCTTGCCTTCCATGTTTGTTTCCTGCTCGCAGCCAGCCAGCCGGACATGATGTGAGCTCACTTCCGACTGGCTGGTTTGCTCCTTAAAGGAGCCAACACCCTTTAAATATGTACGTTTTTTTTTTCAGAAAAGCTACCCCCCTTCTAAAAAAGTTGTACTGAAATCAGTACAGTGCGTATGCCTCCCGACGTCCCTGGGTACTAGGCATGCCAAAAGTATATGTTTTAAGACATAGCTTCTTGCCACTTACAGTGGATGGATATTTACATTTAATGGACAATGTTAGCAGTATGAGTGTGGTCCTGTAGGGATCTGGAGGATGCCAAGTCTACCACTGCCAATGCCAATGCCTTGTAAAGTGACCTGGAAATGGATATTGGGATGTTACTGAAACTATACAGCAAGTGGGCTTTGAAATATAGTTTAATTAAACAAAGTGCAATTTACAGGATATAATTTAATTTATTTCAGGTAGTCCAGATCCTGGTAGATTGTATACCATTAGACTTAATTAGGGAGAGCTTTCATTCTGGGGAAATAAGCAGCCCTAGTTTCAATGAAAGCTCTGTGGTTGTTTGCAGGTAGGAAGTTGCAGGATGTGGATGCAATGTGTTTTATTATTTTTAATGCATTTGTCATTTCAAAGCATGGTTTTCTTTGTCGCAAAAGAAGGCAGGATTGAATGAGCCATATACTGCTTAACTGACAATGATAGGATAGAAACACTATATGTGATGTATAATGTTTGCAGCTACAGCTGTTTCAATGGTGTCTGTGATGCATAACTATTTTTTGGCCTGTGTCACACACTTATATTTCGCTTTGTGCAGATTTCTTGCTCTAAGGTTGAGAGGTATGGTTCCATGCTAAATTCGAAGGTTGTATTTACCTTGGAAGACTTTTTTAAGCATAATTATGAGAAACAGAGCTTTTTTAATATCTCTGCTTATTTCCAATATAAACTGCCATGTAACCTTGCAAATAACTTTCTTATTAAGCTACTTTAATTCTTTTGGAATTGACAGGTATGCTTCATTGGTTCAGACGTAAGCATAAGAGTGCTAATGTGACTTTGATTTCTTGCAGCAGTCTGTGGTTTACTTATCGCAATAACTTTTCTGTGTTTCTGGGTGTGGGATTAATTTAACAGTTTTAAAGATGTTTTCCAAAAATAAATAAATACATAATAAATAAAAAAATAATCCTCTCTGAACTTTGAGCTATTGACAAAGTCTGGGAATTTGTTTTTTTCAAAAGCGAAGGTCAGCATTGCAGCTCCGTAAACTGTCAGTCTGTAAATAACGTCTGCACAAATTAAAATGTCTGAATGTCAAATGGCTTTACATTGGACGGAAGTTATAGGTTTACTCCAGTATGTAGTATGATCTTAGAGAGTTTATGGATTTCTTATTGATTTACTTTTTGCTGAGCAGGTTTGTTGATTTATTGATGGTCCTTTTGGTGGTGGGAAATTGCATGGATGAATCCATCTTTTTTTCAGATATTTTTACTTCCAGACAATTTCATTCAGTGAATCTGTGCCATGTGATTACTGAGGTTGCCTATTTTACAGGTAGGGGCTCCTTTTGTGTGTGTGTAAAAGAGAGATTTAATATGTATACTGAATATATTTTTGCAAATGGAATTCTTAGTTAACTATAGGCCCCTCTTCTTGGGCAAGTAGACTTGAGTAACCAGTATTAGATCTTAACCATCCAGATAGGAAAGTTTAGTATGTGGATTTTCCATCCGGTTTGATGAAGGCTATGCTACTTACTCAAGGAGTACATTTATGGCTATCCATCCAGTTGTCGTGTTGCTGAACTACTTTGTTTGATAATGAGAGGAGCTTTTTACAGAAGTTGAAGGATTTTGTGTCAAGAACCTGTCCATACAAAGTGGCTTGTTTATGTTGCAGTGAAGATTGTGATCTTTGTAGTGAGCGTTTTAAATATAACCAGTATTTCTGAGGTGGAGAAAGTCCATTAAGGCAGGATCTTTCTTAACCAGGAAAGCAAGCCAGTGATGAAATTTATAGCGGCCAGTGAGAGACAGAGGAAAGCAAGAAGCTTTTTAGTCAGTTTGGATAACCAAGTGAACGCAGTCCTTTGACCTTTTCTATCAGAAATGGTTGTAGTCTTTCTTTTGGCATGGTATTTTGTTGAGGCACATGCCAAAAGGGGCATTGCACTCAATAATTGCTCCTGTAAAGGAAGAATACAGGGATGTTATGACCTCCTAGTCCCTGGATGAGATACCCTTACTAATGAGGTGGGCCATGTAAAAAGCTTTCTGTGCAACGGAGACAACATGGTGGTCAAAAGTCAGGCTTCTATCAATCTGGGTGCCCAAGCACCTCAGGACTGATTGCATCCTTACAACATTGTTATTAATGTGATAATTTGTGGGGACATTACTCTCCTCAAAGGGAGGCATATAGCTTGAGGCTGTTTCTGGCACCAGTCATTTGTTTGGGTGAGACCCTCTTGTAGCTTATTCAGAATTGTTTTATTAAGTCAGTAATGTGAATTCTTTACTTTATTGCAAATTTGTTGGCTTATTTTTGTGGATTATAGTATTGTAGGACTGCTAATATTGACATTTTATGTAGTTGGACTGCTGGAGTGGTTTTCCCAGTGAGAAATGCTAGTGCTGTAATATATATATATATATTAACTAAGATGTTAGAGTTAACTGTTAGATTAGAGAATTAGAACGAGAATTAGAATTTTAAGGCAAATATTAGGCATTTATTTATTCATTGTTCGAATGCACCTACAGTACAGCCAGGAGATCAACGTTGGTCTCCTGCTGTAGTGAAAGAGTTAACTATATGATATATTTTATATGTGGCCCCAAGACAATTTCTGTTCACTCAATGCGACCCCAGCAAGCCAACAGGTTGGACACCCCTGCTTAACTAGTTACCCAATAATACACAACAAAGCAGTCAGCATTCAGCAGAATAATAAAAACGTATTCAAATAACAGTACATTTAAAATAATAAAATAACCTAATGCATTAAAACATGACTTTAAGTTACTAGGTTTTTATCGACCCTGACACCTGTAGAGGGCTTGTGAGGACAAAGTCATGTTTTAATACATTAGGTTATTTTAATGCATTGTTATATTAACATACTGTTATTTTAATGTGTTTTTATTATTATGCTGAATGCTGATTGTTTTGTTGTGTGTTATTAGGTAATTAATTTAGTCTTGTATATATTAGACCCTTTCACTGATTATCTATCTAAGTCTTATTTGCTTGGGACAAAAAAACGCGGTGATAGAGTTAAGGCATTTTATGCTTCCTTTTGTTGTTTTTTGATTTATTAAATTTTTGCAAGCTATCCGGGTGTATTAGCACTTCATTTGTGGTGTTACCTCTCTACAGTGTGCCTAATATTGAATTAGTTGACATAAATAAATATAAAAGAAATGTTCCTTCTGATAAAGGCACTCGGCTCTCTGAATCATCTTTCTTCCCCTGGACCTCTTCAAGTTGTTACAGTCGTGGTACATCAGCAAGCAAGGGTGAACCAGGTTATACCCCTTTTACAGGCTAGCCATGTTCACTTGGGATACAGCTTGATAGTGCAGTCTTACTCTACATGCATCCTACTTTCTGTCAGAGTAAAAATTGTGTGGCAGACAAGCTGAGCACGACAGTCGGACCTTTACAAATGGAAACTTGATCAGAGAGTTTTCCAAGATTTGAGCCATCTGTGGGGAGTTCCTCAAGTAGACCTTTTGCCTCCTCTCTGAACAATCAGCTGGCAAGATTCTGCTCCATGACTCCATCCAAGAAGGTATGGAAGACAGATTCCTTTTCTTTTCATTGGACAGGAATGTTCCTGTATACCCTTCCACCGTTTCAACTAATCCAGGGTACTTCTGAAGATTTTGGAGGAATCCCCCCAAGATCATTACTGTGTGTCCCTTCTGGCCAAAGCAAACAGTGGCTCTCCTTTCTGTTTGGAAATGACAAGGGTGATTTAGGACAAGTTTCCTCACAGAATGGATCTACTCATGAGTCCTCTTCATAACCTCGACTTTCAAATTGTTGAGACAAAAACGTCATAAGTTTACAGTCACAAATTCCAGGAACATCGTATTTCCTCTCCAGGAAAGTAACAACTTGGCCACCATGGTGAACTTTGCCCTTTCTCCACTGTAGTGTGATCTTGGAGTTGGTATATTTAAGTAGGGGTGGTGTGAGGGGCAAAGCCCCCCCCCCACTTTGATGGGTGTAATTTGCTTCAGTTTGTGATTTTATTATTTGTGTTCAAGTGGTTACTTTCCGGGAGAGGAAATACGATGTTCCGGGAGTTCATAATTGTAAACTAGTGATGTTTTTGTCTCATGATTTTGAAAGTCAACAAAAGGGTGGGCAACGTTATGCAAGGGACCCCTACTCAATCATCTTCAACTGACTGAGATGATATGGTCATAATTCCCTTTAGGCAACAGTTTACAGAGGATGTGCAGTAGGTACTAATGGAGGGGTCTATATTAGATCAGCGAACGCTTAAACAAGCGAACGCTGATTGATTGACCTTAATTTAGCGAAGGTCAGAAATATTGAAGCAACAGAAACTCGAATTTTTTCCTAGGGAAAGAATTCGGTTGTCCCTTTCTGTTGCTTTGGTATTTTCAGTGCTGTGGTGGAAAGTTACGGGTCAGATTCAGGTAAGTGTGCGATTGTGTGGATGTGAGAGTTAGGGTGGGTTAGGTGAGTTAGGGTTAAGGCTTGGATTAGGTATGTATGCGATTGTGTGGACATGAGGGTTGGGGCGGATTTAAGTGAGTTAGGGTTAGGGAGTGGGTGAGGTGAGTGTACAATAATGACGGACCTTAGGGTTAGGGTTAAGGTAAGTGGATAGTTAGTGGTGTGTGCATAGTTTAGTGTGGGGTTAGGTATCAGATTTTAGGTGTATGTGTGTGGATTTCTGTTTGGTGTGCTTGTGTTGTGTGTATGTGTTTTGGATCAGCGATTCCCAGGAAAAAAAATAGTTTATCTGACAGTTCGAGATTGTAAGCTTTCGCTTGCATAAGGTTGGTTAATCAGTGTTCACTTTTTTAAGCGTTCGCTGATCTAAAATAGACCCTAATGGAGGCAAGAAGGCCTGCTACTAGAATTTTATATATTAGCAAATGGAAAAGTTTTTTTTAGCTGGTGCCAACAATGTAACCAGCACCCATTCAGGGATAGTGATTTTCTGGTTTTACAGTATTTTTAAGATGGTATCCTTTGGCCTTGCTTGATCTTCCATCAAGGTTCATTTATTAGCTGTCTCAGCCATCGATCCTCCTCATTCAATGCATTCTCATGCCAAAATGTTTTTGAAAGGGGTTTGGCATGGCAGACCTCCGAGAAAACTGGTGGCTCCTTCTAGGGGGTCTTCATTTTGTGTTAGAGAAGCTAACACTTGCTCCATCTGAACAAGCTCATCTGACTGACTAGAGGTTCTTAACATGGAAAATTGTTTTACTGATTTCAGATACCACTCTTGCAGAAGTTTAAGCATTTTGGGTTCTTATCTCATTTTCCACAGAGAAAGGGTTTCTTTGAGAACTAATACTTCTTTTATGCCTAAAGTGGTATCCATCTCCCTGATGTTCTTCGTGTTTCACTGTTGCAGTCATTACATTTGGGTAATCTGCTGGCAGTTTGCCCTCAGTCGACCTGATTAACAAAGTCTTGGGTCCTGCGTCGGTTGCTGTCCCTTCTTCCATGACGTCAGGGGTATAAAACATGCAGCCGACGCCATTTTCATCCGTCTTTCTTGCTGCGCGGTGCCCGAAGCAAAAGCAGTTCGCAAGTGCCAGTCGGATAACTCCTGAAATTTTCATTTTTGTGTTTCAGAACCGAAGTCTTCAACCTAAAGCTAAGTATACCATTGGGGAAATTTTTCTTGCTCCTTACCGAGGTCAGTAAAAGTTAATAATTGTATTACTTGTGGGAAGAAAATACCTCATAAGGATTTTCATTTGTACTGCATTCCTTGCCTAGGCCTTGATCACAACGTGCCTTGCTGTCGGTTTTGTGCTAAATTTAATCAACGCACTATTAAGCGTCTGTTTATTTTTGCATCAGAATATTTTGGCTCAAGATTTAACTATCCAGAAATGTCGTCTGTTAGCAATCCGACTACCGGAGTACACAAAAAACGCAAAGAAAAAGACAGAGACAGACCGAGGTTCAAAACAGACAACGAAGCTTCTCCTAAGCCAGTCGCCGGTTCGCCAGTACTCAGTGAGGCGCTTTCGCAGCCCCTGATACCGCTACTTTTGATTCGCAGGCCTCTGAGACCCATTCGGAGTCCTGTATGCCACGAGACACTTTAAGTATTGAACCCGAGGATGTCTCTACCTTAGATTGGTCCAGAGCCGCTGAGCAGGCACCAGATTCTGAGGGTGTTTTCAGGCCTAAAGATTTGCATATTAAACCAACGCCATCTTCAAAAGCTAGGCCAAAATCAACTTCTATGTCTAAGAAACCGATGCTTGGGCCACATGCACAGGCCCCTATGCCTAAAAAGCAAATGATCAAAATGGCTGAGGATTTAATTACCTTAATCAGGGGTTCCCTTCTCCCTCCTGCTAAGAGGCATAGGCAAGACACTGACTATGAATCATCAGATCAGGTTTCTATTTCTTCTGATTCCTCTTCTGATCAGGAATTATCTATTCCACCTTATGAGGACTCTGATGCAGAAGATTCCATCCCTTCTGCTTCTCCTCCTGAGGATTTTTCTTTTGGAGAAACTTTGCATACCTTAAGGGAACACTTTCACTGGGAGAGTCAGGATTTCTCAGAATCTAAAAAGAGGCTTAGGGATTTCCTTTTTCCCTAGCATAGGCCTTTGGCTATACCTCCTGATGTTGTTTGTATTTCACTGTTGCAGTCATTACATTTGGGTAATCTGCTAGCAGGTTGCCCTCAGTCAGCCTGAATAACAAAGTCTTGGGTCCTGCGTCAATTGCGGTCTCCTCTTCCATGATGTCGGGTCATCAGGGGTATAAAACATGCAGCCGACGCCATTTTATCCAGTCTTTCTTGCCACGCAGTGTCCGAAGCAGAAGCAGTTCGCAAGTGCCGGTCGGCCGACTCCTGAAATTTTCGCATTACAGTTTCAGAACCGAAGTCTTCAAACTAAAGCTAGGTACCCCGTTGGGGAAACCTTTTCTTGCTCCTTACTGATGTCAGTAAAAGTTAATAATTGCATTACTTGTGGGAAGCAAATACCTCATAAGGATTTTCATTTGTACTGTATTCCTTGCCTAGGCCCAGATCATAACATGCCTTGCTATCAGTTTTGTGCTAGATTTAACCAATGCACTATTAAGTGTCGATATATTTTTGCTTCTAAATATTTTGGATCAAGATTTAATTATCCTGAAATGTTGTCGCTTAGCAATCCGACTACCGGAGTTCACAAAAAACGCAAAGAAAAAGACAGAGACAGACCATCGAGGTCCAAAACCGAAGACGAAGCTTCTCCTAAGCCAGTCGCCAGTTCACCGGTACTTGGGCGCTTTCGCAGCCCCTGATACCTGCTACTTTTGAGTCGCAGGCCTCTACCAGGACCCATTCGGAGTCTGGTATGCCACGAGAGTCTCAGAGTATTGAACCCACGGATGTCTCTCCCTTGGATGGGTCCAGAGCCGCTGAGCAGGCACCGGCTTCTGAAGGTGTTTTCAGGCCTCAACATTTTTATATTAAACTGAAGCCAGCCTCAAAAACAAGGTCAAAAACTTTTTCTATGTCCTAAAAAAAACCGGCGTATGAGCCACGTGCTCATGCCCCTATGCCTAAAAAAACAGATTATCAAAATGGCCAAGGACTTAATTACCTTGATCAGGGATTTCCAACCCCCCTGCTAAGAGGCCTAGGCAAGGCACTGATTATGAATCTTCAGATCAGGTTTCCATTTCTTCTGATTCCTCTTCTGATCAAGAATTTTCTATTCCACCCTATGAGGATTCTGATGCAGAGGAATCCATCCCATCTGCATCTCCTCCTCTTTTGGAGAGACTTTGCATACTTTAAGGGAACATTTTCACTGGGAGAGTCAGAACTTCTCTGAATCAAAAGAGGCTTGGGGATTTCCTTCTTCCTCAGCATAGGCCTTTGGCAATACCTCCTGTATTAGACATTGTTGATGATGTGTTTTTGGAATCAAGCATGGCTCCTGATTCCCTTCCTCCGACTCCTAGTAAGCCAGACAGATATTACAGGGTTCCTGACTCCCACAAATTTCTATTCAAAAATCCTGCTGCTGATCCTGAGACTATTTAACAGATTGTGTGGAAAATAGTTACAGGAATTATTGCATTCAGCAGAACAGGTTGGAAAGCTTACTTTGCAATCTGGTTTTGATTCCTTTGGAGGCCTCTTGCAGGGCCGCACTTACTGGATCTGTGATTAGAAGGCATGCCTGGCTCAAGGAGCAAAATCTGCCTGATCATGTTAAAGCTAAATTGTTGGATGCCCCCTTGCAGCATGATACTCTGTTTGGTAATAAGGCAGAAGAGGTTTTAAAGAAAAAGCTAAATCTACGCAAACTGTAAAATATTTCTTGCAAGTGCAGCCACCCAGGTTCAGTAGGCACTGGCCTACTAAAAATTGGTCCTTTCCTGTTTCCAGCAGGGCCACTCAAGACAAATCCAGGCACTCAAAAGGCTCCAGATACCAGTCACAGGGTTCTTACAGGTCAAAGCAATGGGGTGCCTCCACCTCCAAATCTGGAGGAAACAAAGTACAACCCTACAGTAAGCAGTCTCAATGACTTTCCTCTACCATCACCAAGCACTTATCTTTTGGCAGTCCCCTTGGAGGGAAAACAAGCACTTCACGCTCAAAATTGGCAGTTAATTACCCAGGACAAGTGGGTATTAAACATAGTATCCCAGAGGTACAGATTTCATTTCTATACTTTGCCAATTCCAAACAGATGGCCAGATCTGCCACAAAATCAGTGGACAGAGGCTCAGAAACAAGTTATGTCCCTCATTGATATGGGGGCTATTCAACCAGTACCAGAAAAGGAAAAAGGACAAAGTTTTTATTCAAGACTTTTCCTGGTACCCAGAAAAGACGATTCTTGGCATCCAATACTGGACTTACCGATTTTGAACACATTCCTGGACATTCCAAAATTCAAAATGCTGACTTTACAGCAGCCACTGCCTATGCTGGGCAGGAACGCTTGGTTAGTGACTCTAGACTTAAGAGGCATACCTGCATATCCTAATAAGGGAATCCTGCAGAAGATACCTCCACTTCAAGGCAGGCTTTTTGCATTACCAATTCTCTGCACTGCCCTTTGGCTTATCTACTGCGCTCAGGGTCTTTACAAAGTGCCTGGCACCAGTAATTGCATTCTGCATACAAATGTATCCTTATCTGGATGACTGTCTCATTCAAAGAGAGGACAAGGACACTCTTCTTCAACATCTGGCGTTTGTAAAAAGGCTTCTAACATGCCTAGGGTACACAATAAATGAAAAAAAAATCCCAACTGGTACCCTCTCAAATAATTACATTCCTGGGTGCAAGCTTGACTACAACTGCCCAGATGGCTTACCTTACGCCAGACAAACAAAGGCAACTGACAGCAACCTACTTCAAACAAATGGCAACAAAAACCCAGTTATCTGCAAGACAAATTCTGCAGGCTTTGCGGTTCATGGCATCCTGCTTTCTACTAATTCCATATGAGAGACTGCATTTGAAGAAACTTCAGTGGTACCTAAAAAGTTTATGGAGTCAACATTGTCACAGTATGGAAACAATGAGTCCTCTCATTCCCTGCCTACAACAGGAGTTTATTTGGTGGGCAGAGACATGTCACCAAAACAAGGGACTGTCATTCACTCTACCCCCTGCCACCCAAACCCTAACTACAGATGCATCAGACTATGCTTGGGGGGCCCACCTGGTGGGGAGATGCATTCAGGACAAATGCAGCCCAAAACAAATGCTTCTGCATATCAACCAGAAAGGGATGCTAGCTGTTCAGAATGCTCTGACAGCCTTACTTCATCCAGGACAACTACTGATAAAGACGGACAAACACCATTGTTATGTGGTACATAAACAAGCAGGGGGGTACACATTCCTACCCCCTTTGCAGACTAGCCATGGTATTGTGGAACACATCTTTGACTTACCAAACACATCTTCAAGCTCAATTCCTGCCAGGAAAACAAAATACTCTTGGCAGACAACCTAAGCAGAAGTCTTATGGACCAGCACAAATGGAAACTGGATCTACAAATCTTCAGCATGTTGACACAGAAATGGAGGAGCCCAGACATAGATCTATTTGCCTCTTCCCAAAATTATCAGTTGGACAAATTCTGCACAAGAACTCATCACAAAAAAAGCATGGAAAGTGGATGCCCTATCCTTCAGTTTGAAAAACCTATCAGTCTATGCCTTTCCCCCCTCTGCTTCTTCTCTCCAAGGTCTTACTAAAAGTCAAACAAGAAAAAACAAAAATGATCCTAGTTGCTCCGGACTGGCCTCGCCAGCACTGGTACCCACTTCTAAGGAATATGTCTCAACTTCCTCCTTGGTACTTGCCTCAAACACCTCATCTACTGTCTCAGCAGAACAGTCAAATTCTGCACACTCGGCTCCAAACTCTGAATCTTACAGCATGGCTGATCACTTAATTATTCAAGCAACACCTCTCCGTAAATCTGTGATGAATGTCATTTTGGAAGCCAGAAGGCCTAGTACTAGAAAATCTTATGCTGATAAATGGAAGAGATTCTGTGCTTGGAACCAAGCACCAAGGAACAGACGCAGCAAAGCCCAATATTCCTCAGATTTTACAATATTTGACTGAGATGCTTGACAAGGGCCTATCTTTTTCTTCAATAAAAATCCATGCCTCTGCCATCTCGGCTCATTACAACACAGAGCCTCCCATCTTTTCTCATCCTCTGCTTAAACAGTATCTTAGAGGGGCCAAAAATTTAAGGCCTCCCAGATCATCACCAACTCCTGCATGGGACCTCAATTTTGTGCTGGAAAAACTCACCCTGCCTCCTTTTGAACCAGCAGCTACTGCGGATATAAAATTTCTATCTTGGAAAACAGCTTTTCTATTGGCAGTCACTTCAGCAAGAAAGGTTTCAGAATTACAGGCTCTCATGGCTGTGGAGCCTTTTATTACATTTTACCCGGACAGGGTGTCCCTCAGGACCAATCCTTCTTTTATGCCTACGGTGGTATCCAGTGTGGCTCTTAACCAGACAATTCACCTGCCAACTATTTAACCAAATCTGCATAACAAGGGGGAACGGATTCTGCATTCATTGCACATACTCAGACAACTGAGATTCTACTTAAACAGGACCAAATCTCTAAGAAAGTCTGAGCAACTACTGGTAGCATTTGCTGCAGGGTCAGAGGGGAAGGTTATATCAAAGTAGACTATTTCTAAGTGGATAAGCCACTGCATTCATTTCTGCTACTTGCACCATGGTAAACCTGTGCCCAAGGGGATCAGGTTACATTCCACCAGGGCTGCCTCTGCCTCAACAGCTTTTCTCAGAGGGGTTCCAACCAAAGACATTCTAGAGGCTGTTACTTGGAGCTCTGTTCATACCTTCACAAAGCATTATCATTTGCCTCTCCTCTTCAAATCCAGGGCAGACTATTCCACTGCAGTTCTGCAGTGCCTTATAGCCGCTCCTAATGCTGTTTAGTTCCATCCTCCCATCCATAGCTTTGAGATTCTCCCCAAATGTAATGACTGCAACAGTGAAACATGAAGAACATAGTACAGCTGTGTACACTTCATAAATGTAGATGTTCGAGTGTATTCACTGTTGCAGTCCGGGTTACCCACCCGCCATCCCCCTTTTCTATACCTTCTCTTTCCTTCATTATATACTAAAGCTTTTGTGGTGTATTTGCTTTTTAGATGAAGGTAAAGCTTTTGTTGCCAATATATATATTTATATATCTAATATGTTAATATATATATATATATATATATATATATATATATATATATATATGGGTTCCTATGAGTTCGACATTTCAAATCACCGACACTCACCTCTTCGACACCAAACCATCGACTTTCATATCATCAACAATTCCGGTAAGCGATCTTCCCCCTTACAGGACCCATGGTAGCGCTTGTTTCTGTGTTACAACGAGTAGGGTTTACGTGATTCTGTATAATTTACCTTGAAAGTGTTGTTATTTATGTCGTACCAGAGAAACAAGCGCTACCATGGGTCCTGTAAGGGGGAAGATCGCTTACCGGAATTGTCGATGATATGAAAGTCGATGGTTTGGTGTCGAAGAGGTGAGTGTCGGTGATTTGAAATGTCGATGAACTCGTAGGAACCCATATATATATATATATATATATATATATATATATATATATATATATATATATATAATTTGGTGTCGGCTGCATGTTTTATACCCCTGACGACCTGACGTCCTGGAAGAGGAGACAGCAACTGATGCAAGACCCAAGACTTTGTTAATCAGGCCGACTGAGGGCAACCTGCCAACAGATTACCCAAATGTAATGACTGCAACAGTGAATACACTTGAACATCTACATTTATGGTAAGTGTACACAACTGTACTTTACTTTTTCTTTCCTGAACCTAAAAATGAGGGAGAGGATATTGCATACGTTGGATGTCCACAGACAACTCTGGTACTATCTTGACAGAGCAGAGTCTTTCAGATCTGTGGATCAGTTGTTCATTTCTTCTGTAGGTAAGGAGGAGACGGTCTATTAACTTTTGTTGTTCTCACCACAGCAAAACTGCTCCAGTTAGGGTTAAGGCCCACTCTACCAGGGCTTTGGCTTTATCTCCAGCTTTTTGGAAAGAGTTGGATTCTAGAAGTATTCTAGAAGCAGCTGTGTGGTCCTGTGTGCATACTTTTACAAAGCACTACAAGCTTAATTCCTTTTGTAGGTCTAGGTTATGCTTTTGCTAGGACCATTCTGTAGAGGCTCCTGGACCTTTCCCCTTCTACCTGCCAAGTGTACTAAAGTAGGATAATCTAGCCATATGTCTAAGGTTACTGCAGCAGTGATCAATATAATTAACATAATACAGCTGTGTAAGTAAACTTGCCCTAACAATAGATGTTCAGACGATCACTGCTGCAGTAGCAGCTTCCTCCCTCCATTCCACTTATGCTAGGGTATGTATGTATGTATATATTTTTACTTCTGGTGATGTCTTTTCAGGGTGTATCATCCTTCTCTCAGCTGGAATGAAAGCTCTGAAGGGCTTTGTGCTCACATGTGCTTTTAGGCAGTCGGTTCGAGGTGCCTAATGATTTGAGTGTGCAGAATGTGCTCTGAAGCTTTGGAAGTGGGTTGGCTGTTACATCCTTGACATGATGTTATGCATTTAGCTAAGGCTACTGCAGCAGTGATCATTTGAGGATATACTGTTCTTGCAAGTTGCTTCAACAACTGTATTTTCTCTTATTTACCCTTTAGGTTGTCTGCAGCTCCAAGGGTGTTTGATGGCTCACAGTAGACTGCATGTCATTTGCATATTTCTTTATTTAGACATCTTGTCTTTTCAGAGTTTGTTCCCAAATGTCAAGAGTCCTTAACATTGGTCAGAAGAGTTGAGAAGCATCTGAGACCCAGATATATGTACAGAAATCCCTTGTATTTTTGGCCTGCCTTCTAGACACTTCTAGCAAAAGACTTTTCCTTGATCAGGAGAAGGTGGATTTTTATTTAGAAATTTTCTTCAGCTTCTTAGTCTCATACTTTTGTAAGACAATTTCTTTGGATGGTAGGATTTTTGGCTTCTCTGTTTCTCATAGTTCCACTCACCAAGCAACATATGAGGAAAATTCAATGGCATCTGTAAAAAAAAAAAAAAATCCTGTTTTTTCAGTGTATTTGCTTGGAGGGACCCCCTCCTAGTTCTTGCACTATTTCATATTTATATGCTTGCTGTTGGCTGCCTTTACTAGGATCTAGAGGGGAAAATAACATCTGCCCAGTGATCTGTCTTCTTTCAAACTTTGTTCCTTCAGGACCCTGATATTGGGTCACGCAGCGATACCTGCAGTGATAGATTATATTTCCTAAATACAGGCTTAGTGCTTACCAGTTCACAGCCCATTTACCTAACAATGTGCCAGCTAATGTGGGCTTAGCCCTTTTGGCATCATCAGTCCTGTTTCCACTGAATTGGATGCCTACCCCTGATGTCCTTCATGGATGTATCTGCAGTCATAACAACTGGGTTGTCCTGTCGTCAGGCAGCCCTTCGGTCGGCTGGATTCCAAAGTCCGGGTCCGGCTTCGGCTGATGTCGCACTTCACCCGACGTCATCTCTGCTGGTCTTCGGGTATAAAGGCATCAGCCGACGCCATTTTCTCCAGTCTTTCTTGCCGCGTGGCGCCCGAAGCAGAAGCTGTTCGCAAGTGCCGGTCGGTCAGATCCAGAGATTACTACTACCGAATACTCCTTCGAAGACTTCTAAAAGCTAAGTACCCCGTTGGGGACTCTTTCTTGCCTCAGCCGATGTCAGAAAAAGTCAATAACTGTTTAACTTGTGGGAAACAAATACCTCATAAAGATTTCCACTCTTACTGTTTGTCTTGTTTAGGCCCAGACCACGACGTAGCAGCCTGTTCGGCCTGTGCTTCTTTCAACCGACGAACGCTTAGACGTCGGTCGGAGTTTGCTGAACAGTTTTTCGGCTCTGAATTTGCGTACATTATGCCGTCGGATCCTCCGACTACCCAAATTGTTAAAAAACGCAAAGAAAAAGACCGACACTTGCGGTCCGCGGTTTCGGCCGAAACCATGGTTAAGCCAACCGCGAGTGTCTCGGTTTCGGCCGAAACCGAGAAAACTGATCAGAGTACAGCCGAATCAATGACTACTACTGAGGTTCCGGTTACCTTACTTGAATCGGCCTCAGAAATTTTACCTACTACAGTGGTTACTAGTGACTTATCAGACACCATCCCTTTGGATGTCTCTACCCCAGCACGTGGTGCTGCTAGGCCTCCTGCAGCCATGTCTATTAAGGCCTTCGCCAGGGCTAAAGCAGCCAAATCTACTAAGTCAGTGCCTGTTAAACCCCCCTCAACCAGGCCCACTTCTAGTTCACAAATGCTTACTCTGGCAGAAGATTTAATATCCTTAATTAGGGGATCTCAATCTCACCCAGACAGGGCCTCTCAGCCCCCAGAAAAGAGACCTAGGGCAGAGCCCCTCGAGCCAGTGTCCTCTGATGATTCTGCGGAAGACTCAGATATTACAGACCAGCCAGAGGCTCCTTTCTCCAATTTTGAGGACTCAGATGCTGAAGAATCCATTCCAGCTGCTTCCCCACCAGAAGAATTCTCCTTTGGGGAAACCTTACATGCCATGAGAGAACAATTCCAATGGCAGGAACAGGATTTTTCAGACTCCAGAAAAAGACTTAGGACTTTTCTGTACCTACCACAACACAGGCCCTTAGCTATTCCTCCTGTCCTCTCTGTTGTGGACGATGCATTTAGTGATGTTTGCACTGCACCAGATTCTTTACCTCCAGCACCTGCCAAACCAGATAGATTTTACAGGGTGCCAGACACTCATCATCACCTATACAAGGCCCCACTTGCAGACCCCGAAACTATATCCCAGGGCCCTAAGGCAGTAGCCTCAACCACAGCAAAAAACCCTATTCCTTCTGAAAGGGAAGCCAGGTCTTTAGACAGATGGGGCAAAAGGTTTACACCTCTGCTACTCTCTCAGCTAGAGCTTTAAACTGTCAGTTTCACATGATACAATACCAAGAGTTTATGCTTGATCAGTTAACTAAAAAGCTATCCTCTGATGACTCTATAGATAAGAAAAATCTATTAGAAATGGTAAATAACATACAACAGGTTAGTAACCATTCCTTAAAATGTGGCTATGATGCACTGGAGGCTTCATTTAGATCAGCCATGACTGGCGCAGTGATAAGAAGACATGCATGGCTGAAGGAACAAGTTTTACCGGATCATGTTAAAGCTAAGTTATTAGATGCTCCTATGGATAAGACCAGTTTGTTTGGTACACCTGCCCAGCAGGTAATGAAGAAAATGGAAGAAAAGGCAAAATCTGTACAAACGGTTAAAGATTTCTTGCAGGTTCAGCGCCCAAGGTTTAGCAGGAACTGGCCTGCCAAAAATTGGTCCTTTCCTGACTCCACAAGATCCCAAAGGGGCAGGAATAGACGTTCCAGAGGCAGAAATCAATCCAGACCGGGTGCCTACAGAGGACGACAGTGGCAAGGTAATAACAGAGCCACAGGCACAGCCACTACCACTACAACAGGGCAATCACAGTGACTTGATTCTAACTCCGCCTACCAAGGAACAAATAGCAGCACCCTTAGGCGGAAAATTAACCTTATTTTCAAAGAACTGGCACTATATCACAAAAGACAAGTGGATTTTGCAAACCATAGACCAAGGTTACCGGTTCCACTTCCACACTATACCAGTCAAACGAGGAATGCCAAACCTACCTCCAAATCAAAAAACAGAAGCTCTACAGCAGATAATGCAATTAACAAAGATGAGAGCTGTGGAAAGAGTACCAATAACAGAACAAGGCAAAGGATTCTACTCCAGACTATTCCTAGTTCCAAGAAAGGAAAAAAGTTGGAGACCTATTCTCGATCTGTCCACCTTAAACACATACATCATTGTCCCAATCTTCAAGATGCTGACCCTACAGCAACTTCTTCCCATGCTGGGCAAGGAGTGTTGGCTGGTAACTCTAGATCTCAAGGAGGCATACCTGCACGTCCCCATTCGACCAAATTGCAGAAGATACCTCAGATTTCTTGCAGGATCAGAGCACTATCAATTCTCAGCATTGCCCTTTGGCTTATCTACTGCGCCCAGAGTATTCACAAAATGCCTGGCATCAGTAATCGCCCACTGCAGACTACAGGGAATCCAAATTTATCCATACCTGGACGACTGCCTGCTACAAGGGGACAACAAAAGCAAGCTGACAACAGATTTACAAAGGGTCACTTACTTGCTACAAGCACTGGGATACACAGTCAATTTGCAAAAATCAAGGCTGATTCCATCTCAAACAAGGACATTCTTGGGTGCGGAATTGGACACAGTAAAACAAATGGCATTCCTAACCGCAGAAAAACAAAAAGATCTCCCTCTTTACTTCTTGGCACTAACAAACCACAGCAAGCTGACAGCAAGAAAAGTTCTGCAGGCCTTGGGCTTCATGGCATCATGCATAATCTTGGTTCCACATGCCAGACTGCATATGAGAAAACTACAGTGGTACCTAAAGAATTTATGGTCCCAACACAGGCACAGCCTAGAAGCAGAAATTCCACTAATTCCATGCCTAAAACAGGAGTTCCTATGGTGGGCTCAAGCATGCCAGTCAAACCCAGGCTTACCCTTTCACAAATATCAAGCAAGCCAAACCATCACAACAGACGCCTCAGACCTAGGATGGGGGCTCACATGCTGGACAAATGCGTGCAAGGATTGTGGACGAGGACCAGCTTCACCTGCACATCAACCTAAAAGAAATGCTGGCAGTAAAACTGGCAATCCAAAAATTCAGACCATTTCTCAAAGAAGGCCATTTGATGATAAGGACAGACAACACCAAAGTCATGTGGTACATCAACAAACAGGGAGGCACTCATTCATACCCCCTATGCAGAATGACTTTGGACCTTTGGAACCTGGCACTCAGCTACAACATCCAGTTACAGGCAATGTTTGTACCGTGAAAGGAGAACACTCTAGCAGACATGTTAAGCAGAACCACCTCGGATGCTCACGAATGGATGCTACACCCGGACATCTTCAAGACCATCGCAAAGAAATGGGGAATGCCACAGATAGATCTGTTCGCTTCCCCTCTCAACCACCAGCTCAAAAAATTCTGCACAAGGACATTCCATCCACTAGCATCGAAAGTGGATTCGCTCTCCTTCAGTTGGAAAGGCCTGACAGCATATGCATTCCCACCTCTTCCCTTGATACACAAGGTATTACTAAAAATCAAGGAGGAACGTCCAAGGATAATCCTGATAGCTCCAAACTGGCCAAGACAACACTGGTACCCATTGCTGAGGAGCATGTCTCGGGACAAAATGTGGTCAATACCCTGATGCCTTTGATGTTAACTCAGAACAACTACAGCATCATGCATCCAAACCTAAAACGTTGCAGCTGACTGCATGGCACATCACATAGCAGCAACTATTCCAGATCTCTCCCAAAGGGTTAAAGACATTATCCTTGAAGCCCGCAGACCTTCAACAAGAAGGAACTATGCAGGAAATGGAAAAGGTTTGTCATTTGGAGTGCTGAAAGAGGGAAGGATGTGTCGAATATAGATATGGCTAACATTCTGGAGTACTTGGCAGAGCTTCTACATACAGGCCTGTCCTATTCCTCCATCAAGATACATGCATCAGCTATTTCAGCAGAATACAGCTTTGATCCACCTGTCTTCTCACATCCTCTACTCAGGCAGTTCCTCAGAGGGATCAAGAATGTAAAACCTCCTAGGAAACCACCACTGCCAGCTTGGGATTTGAACTTTGTGCTAGAAAAGTTGACACTGCACCTTTTGAACCAGCAGCAACAGCAGACCTACAGCATCTTTCATGGAAAACTGCTTTCCTACTGGCAATAACCTCAGCAAGGAGGGTTTCTGAACTTCAGGCCCTAATGGCAGTACAACCCTTCCTAATCTTCCACCAGGACAGAGTGTCCATGAGGACTAATCCTACATTTATGCCTAAGGTGGTATCCAGAGTGTCCTTAAACCAGGCAATCCACCTACCTACCTTCTTCCCCAACTCACAAAACAGAGGGGAAAGAATGCTGCATACCTTGGATGTACACAGACAGCTACGCTACTACCTGGACAGAACAAAACGTAACAGAAAAACTGACCAGCTTTTTGTAGCCTATGCAACAGGAAGGGAAGGAAAAGCAATTTCCAAACAGACAATCTCCAAATGGATAGGAAATTGCATACGATTCTGTTACTCCTTCCATGGAAAACCAATTCCACAGAACATACGACCTCATTCTACAAGAGCAACAGCCACTACCACAGCCTTCTTACGAGGAGTGGCAACCAAGGACATTATTGAGGCGGCTACTTGGACCTCCGTGCATACATTTGCCAAGCATTATAATTTACCTCTGTATTCCAGATCCCGAGCAGGGTTTGCCACTGCTGTACTGCAAGGGATCCTAACCACACCATAATCTATTCTTCCTCCTCCCCTAGTTGGCTATGGTATTCTACCCAGTTGTTATGACTGCAGATGCATCCATGAAGGACATAGTACAGTTTTGTACCTACCATAAATGTAGATGTCCGAACTGGATAGCATCTGTAGTCAGGATTACCCTCCCTCCTTCCCCTCTGTGGTACTCCTACGGTATTTACCCTCCTAATAGCTAGCTGGTGGGGGGAGTCTCTTATGGTGTATTTGTTTGTATATATGTACATACATGCTTATTTTTTGTTTGCCTTCTATCCTTTGGGAAACATTGGCATTTTTACCCAAAATTTAGCCTTCCAAGAGGGCAACTGGCATCTGGGGCAAGAAACACTGAAGAAAATGGCGTCGGCTGATGCCTTTATACCCGAAGACCAGCAGAGATGACGTCGGGTGAAGTGCGACATCAGCCGAAGCCGGACCCGGACTTTGGAATCCGGCCGACCGAAGGGCTGCCTGACGACAGGACAACCCAGTTGTTATGACTGCAGATGCTATCCAGTTCGGACATCTACATTTATGGTAGGTACAAAACTGTACTTTCTGTCTGCTCTGCATCTTATACTCTTGTTGTACATTTTACTAACTAGTACAGTCTACCACCTGACCTTGGTCTTTTGGCAAGATTTTTCATCAACTTGGTCTCAGGCGATGATTTCATAGGGCTTCCTTTGCTTAACTATATCGATACTGGACAGTTTGGTGGTTTGTATTTTAATCCATTTCCTGTAGAAGCTGTACTAGTCAGGCAGGGCAGTGTGTACTATTGGGTCTCTGCACTGTAGGTTGCACTGATGACTGCTCCGTCATTTGTTTCTCATATCCAGAAAGAGTATTTGCTCATTCCTGTGCTTTGGAATTGCTAGCTTAGAGAAAAGGATTATTTTGAAGACCAAGAGTCTTTGCACTGAAAATGTATTCTGTGATGTGGATGAGGACTTAAGGGTTTTGTTTACCTTTTCTCCAATGGTGACATCCTTTTTAGGGAGTTTTGTGGACCAGATGTGATTCGTTTTTTTTTTTAATTTCTCCAAATCTTTTGGGTTTCTAATACCATGACAGGAATGGACCCCATTCCTAAGTCAAAGTATGATTAAAGTTCATGAAATTTGTATTGTTTCACTCTTTGATGTCAGCCAAAAGTGCTCTTCGCAGCACCCGCAATGTGCCCAGTAATGACTCCTACAATTCGTACGGAGTTGCATGGATTGGTAGCATATCTAAATATGATTGTAGACATTTTTTACAAGACTTGTTGCTCCTACTACTACCAGAACTGTCTGAGTATCTTTCTTCCACATTGCTATAGTTTCTGCTTACAGATCCTGATATTTTGACTTTGTGTCTCTCTACGCAGGAGACTGTAGTCACTGCGTGTGCCTATTTCATTGATCAATGTTACTTTTGTCTTTTTTTTTTTCTTGGACCACTAAATCTGTTTTTTTAGCATCTATCTTTTGAACTTTTGGCAATGGGTGATCCCATGTAATATAAACTTCCATCATTTTCCATGATGCTTTGTGACTCCTTCTCTGAGGTGTTTCCGGTAGGAATGTAGGACTGCCAGAGTGGATCCCCTTTATTCTTGTAATGTAGATGTTTCACCTACAGGGCCTATTACAATTCCAGGGGATTGTGCAAGTCCAATTATTACTGATACGTTGGTTAACAAGGCTCTATCTAAAGCTAAAAATACTGCCTCCATGGGACCAGATTGTGTCCCAGGCTGTGTCATACGCGAGCTCCAAAAGGAATTAACCCCGCATCTTAATACCCTGTTCAGTCTCAGCCTCTCCACAGGATATGTGCCCAGAGAATGGCGCACGGCAACGGTGGTCCCGCTACACAAGGGTGGGGCCACAACTGACCCTGGGAACTACCGACCAATAAGCCTGACCAGTCTGATCTGTAAGGCTATGGAGCGAATCATTATGGAACTCATAAATGGAGAGATTGGGAACCTCCAGTCGCTGGACCCCACATAGATGTTCATCGTGTTACCCTGCTGCAGTTATCACACTTGGGTTATCCTGTCGTCAGGCGGTCCCACAGTCGGCCTGAATTCCAAAGTCTTGGTCCGGCGTTGGTTGCTGTCGCTTCTTCCCTGACGTCAGTGCGCCAGGGGTATATATGATGCATCCGATGCCATTTTCTTCAGTCTTTCTTGCCGTGCGGTGCCCGAAGCAGAAGCAGTTCGCAAGTGCCGGTCGGTCGACTCCTGAGATTTTCGAAGTCTAATTTCAGATCCGAAGTCTTCAGTAAAGCTAAGTACACCGTTGGGGAAACTTTTCTATGGCAAAACATCCTGTACCCCCTGAAAGGGACTCCAGAGCACTTGACAGGTGGGGGAAAAAGGTTTACACCTCAGCCACTCTAGCTATGAGAACACTAAATTGTCAATTTCACATGCTAAAATACCAGCAATGACTAATGTCTCAAATAAGACAAAAAAATGAGCACACTCCCGCAACAGTCTGAATTGAAGGAAATGCAGGATCTTTTGCATGCAGCTGAACAGGTGGGCAAACATACTTTACAATGAGTATTTGATTCCTTGGAAGCTTCCTGTAGAGCAGCTGTTACTGGGTCAGTTATACGTAGGCATGCTTGGTTAAAGGAACAAACTCTGCCTGATCATGTTAAAGCAAAGCTTCTAGATGCTCCCTTACAGCAGGATGTCCTATTTGGAGTTAAAGCAGAAGAAGTCTTAAAGAAAATGGAGGATAAGGCAAAATCTATGCAGACGGTCAAAGATTTTTTACAGATTCAGCCCCTTCGCTTCTGCAGAAATTGGCCAACAAAAAATTGGTCCTTTCCAGCTACTGACAGACCACAGAGGGGTAAATAGAGACGCCTAAGAGGCAGAGGACAACCACAAACCCACTACAAACCTTGACAATGGGGCACTGCAACACAGAAGGGAGGAGAAGACAGGCCCCAAACTACTAGAAGGCAAACTCAATGACTTAAACCTCATATGGCCAAGCAAGACTCTCTTGGCAGCTCCCTTGGGAGGAAAATTAGCACTTTTTTCAGACAACTGGCGCATCGTCACAAAGGACAAATGGGTCCTAGACATAATTTCACAAGGGTACAGATTCCATTTCCACACCTTGCCAACGAAAAGAGGAATGCCAAACCTGCCACAAAGTCAGTGGGCAGAGGCACAAAAACAAATTACAGCTCTCATGGACATGAGAGCCATTCATCTGGTACCTACAAGGGAGCAAGGCCAAGGATTTTACTCAAGACTCTTTCTAGTCCCCAAAAAGGACAATGCCTGGAGACCAATTCTGGACCTTTCAATTCTAAACACCTTCTTTCAAGTACCCAAATTCAAGATGCTAACATTACAGCAGCTTCTTCTCATGTTGGGCAAGAAAGCATGGCTAGTAACGATGTCTGAAAAAGTTAACAATTGTATTTCTTGTGGGAAGCAAATACCTCATAAGGATTTTCATTCTTATTGTATACCTTGCCTAGGCCCAGACCACGACGTCACTGGTTGTCACTTTTGTGCTAGGTTCAATAAGCATACTACAAAACAACGCTTTGATTTCGCACGACACTACTTCGGTAGAAAATTTAACTACACAATGCCGTCAGAGCAACCGACTACCGGCGTGCACAAAAAATGCAAGGATAAGGACAGGCAGCCTAGGTCCAAGCCAGACTCCGAGGCCTCGGTTGGGCCGGTCTCCGGTTCACCAGTTTTCAGTGAGGTGCCTACGCAGCCCCTGGCTACCGCAGAATTGGAACCAGAGACCGCTTCGGATCCTTTGGTGGAGAGTGCTAGGTCGACGCAGCCATTTCCTATAGGCCCTACCGACGACATTGCAGAAAGAGATGTCAGTGCTGCAGAAACACCTTCGGTTTCTGAAGGTGTCTTCAGACCGACGACGCTCACTATTAAAACGTATCCTAAGCTTAAGACTCCTCTTAAACCAAAAAAGACTGCACTCCAGTCTCCAGTTCAAGGCCCCATGCCTAAGAAACAGATGCTTAAAATGACTGAAGATTTGATTTTTTAATCAGGGGTTCCCAACCCCCCCTCCAACAAAAGGCCTAAATGAGAGGAAGATTATGCCTCCTCTGATCAAGTGTCTATTTCCTCAGGCTCCCCTGAGGAACGAGATTACTCCTTTCCCCCTTATGAAGATTCTGATGCTGAGGATTCCATTCCCACAGCTTCTCCCCCTGAAGACTACTCCTTTGGGGAAACTTTACACACATTGAGGAAACATTTTCACTGGGAAGGTCAGGACTACTCTGACTCAAACAAAAGGCTTAGAGAGTTTCTTTTACTCCCCCAGCACAGACCTCTTGCTGTCCCCCCAGTTTTAGACATTGTGGATGATGTTTACTTAGAATCTAGTTTAAATCCAGATTCTCTGCCTCCTGCTCCAGCCAAACCAGACAGATATTATAGAGTGCCTGACTCCCACAATTTCCTTTATAAAAGCACTGTTGCTGACCCAGAGACTATCTCCCAGGGTCCCAAAGGGGCTAAGGCTTCTATGGCAAAAAATCCTGTACTCTCTGAAAGGGACTCCAGAGCACTTGACAGGTGGGGGAAAAAGGTTTACACCTCAGCCACTCTAGCTATGAGAGCACTAAATTGTCAATGTCACATGCTAAAATACCAGCAATTTCTAATGTCTCAAATAAGACAAAAAATGAGCACACTCCCTCAACAGTCTGAATTGAAGGAAATGCAGGATCTGTTGCATGCAGCTGAACAGGTGGGCAAATATACTTTACAATGAGTATTTGATTCCTTGGAAACATCCTGTAGAGCAGCTGTTACTGGGTCAGTTATACGTAGGCATGCTTGGTTAAAGGAACAAACTCTGCCTGATCATGTTAAAGCAAAGCTTCTAGGTGCTCCCTTACAGCAGGATGTCCTATTTGGAGTTAAAGCAGAAGTCTTAAAGAAAATGGAGGATAAGGCAAAATCTATGCAGACGGTCAAAGATTTTTTACAGGTTCAGCCCCCTCGCTTCTGCAGAAATTGGCCAAAAAAAATTGGTCCTTTCCAGCTACTGACAGACCACAGAGGGGTAAATACAGAAGCCCAAGAGGCAGAGGACAACCACAAACCCTGACAATGGGGTGCTGCAACACAGAAGGGAGGAGAAGACAGGCCCCAAACTACTAGAAGGCAAACTCAATGACTTAAACCTCATATGGCCAAGCAAGACTCTCTTGGCAGCTCCCTTGGGAGGAAAATTAGCACTTTTTTCAGACAACTGGCACATCGTCACAAAGGACAAATGGGTCCTAGACATAATTTCACAAGGGTACAGATTCCATTTCCACACCTTGCCAATGAAAAGAGGAATGCCAAACCTGCCACAAAATCAATAGGCAGAGGCACAAAAACAAATTACAGCTCTCATGGACATGAGAGCCATTCAACTGGTACTTACACGGGAGCAAGGCCAAGAATTTTACTCAAGACTCTTTCTAGTCCCCAGAAAGGACAATGCCTGGAGACCAATTCTGGACCTTTCAATTCTAAACACCTTCTTACAAGTACCCAAATTCAAGATGCTAACATTACAGCAGCTTCTTCCCATGTTGGGCAAGAAAGCATGGCTAGTAATGTTGGACGTCAAGGAGGCATACCTGCATGTCCCTATCGCACAAAATTGCAGAAGATACCTCCGTTTCATTGCAGGTTCAACCCATTACCAATTCTCTGCACTGCCCTTTGGCTTATCCACTGTGCCCAGGGTTTTCACAAAATGCCTGGCACCAGTAATTGCATACTGCAGACAAAGAGGAATTCAAATATACCCATACGTGGATGACTGCCTCATCCAAGCAGAAAGCAAGGACGTCCTCTTACATCTGGCTTTTGTAAAACATCTGCTAAGTTGCCTAGGGTACACAGTAAACGAAAAGAAATCAAAACTAGTACCCTCACAAAATATGACATTCCTGGGTGCCAGCTTGAATACAACAGCCCAGAAGGCTTATCTGAAGCCAGGCAAACGACTGCAACTGACTCAATATTTCAAAACAATGGCAACAAAGGCCCAACTCCCTGCAAGAAAAATTCTGCAGGCCTTGGGCTTCATGGCATCTTGCATTCTACTAATACCATTTGCAAAGCTGCATATGAGGAAATTACAGTGGTACCTAAAAAGCGTATGGTCTCAACACAGCCACAGCTTGGACACAATGATATCTCTCATTCCCTGCCTTCAACAAGAGTTTCTATGGTGGTCACAGGCATGTCACCTCAACAAGGGTCAGCCTTTCACCTTGCCCCCCAGCCAGGCAAACTATGACAACAGATGCATCGGACTATGCCTGGGGGCACACATGGCAGGACAGTGTGTTCAAGGCGTATGGACTGCAGATCAAAGGAATCTGCACATCAATAAAAAAGAGATGCTAGCTGTACAGAATGCCCTGACAGCCTTCAAGAACCTCTTGCATCCAGGAAAGCTTACAATAAGGACGGACAACACCACAGTAATGTGGTACATAAACAAACAAGGGGGTACACACTCCTACCCTCTGTGCAGGCAAGCAATGACCTTGTGGAACACAGCACTGGCTTACCAAGTTCAGCTACAAGCTCAATTCCTGCCAGGAAAGAAGAACACATTGGCAGACGACCTCAGCAGAAACATCATGGATCCCCACGAGTGGAAACTTGATCCACAAGTATTTGCAATGATAACTCAAAAATGGGGCCACCCAGACATAGACCTGTTTGCCAGATAACTCAAAAATGGGGCCACCCAGACATAGACCTGTTTGCCAGCCCTCAAAACTATCAGCTAACAAAATTTTGTACAAGGATACTTCACCATCAAGCTTGGAAAGTAGACGCACTCTCATTCAGTTGGAAAAACCTGACAGTATATATGCCTTCCCTCCATTGCCCCTTCTCTCAAAGGTGCTTCTGAAAGTCAGGAAGGAAAGACCCAGAATGATACTCATAGCCCCCGACTGGCCACGCCAGCACTGGTACCCACTATTAAGGAATATGGCCCAGGGCCCACCTTGGATTTTACCACAAATTGCTCATTTGCTCACACAGCAAGACAATCAGATTCTACACAGCCAGCTCAAAACCTTAAATTTGGCTGCATGGCAAATCACCTAAGCAACCAGCCAGCTCCTCTTCCTCAAGCAGTTATGGATGTTATTCTGGAAGCTAGGAGGCCCAGTACCAGGAAGGCCTACTCTGACAAATGGAAAAGGTTTTGTGCCTGGAACCAAGCTAAAGGTCAAAATACCCTTCAGCCTCACATGCCTCAGATTCTACAGTATTTAACTGAGATGTTGCACAAATGACTTTCTTTTTCATCTATTAAAATCCACGCCTCAGCTATTTCAGCCCACTACAACACGGATCCACCCTTATTTTCACATCCACTTCTAAGGCAGTTCCTCAGAGGGGCCAAAAACTTTAGGCCCCCCAGGAGAGCACCTACACCAACCTGGGACCTCAACTTTGTTCTGGAAAAACTTGCGCTACCTCCCTTTGAACCAGCTTTCTCTGCTGATCTAAAGTTTTATATCACGGAAGACTGCCCTGCTGCTAGCAATAACTTCAGCCAGAAGAGTCTCAGAGCTTCAGACACTAATGGCAGTAGAACCTTTCCTCATTTTCCATCAAGACAGAGTTTCTCTATGAACTAACCCTTCCTTCATGCCTAAGGTGGTATCCAGTGTGGCTCTAAATCAAACCATCCACTTACCCACCTTCTTTCCAAATCCACAGAACAAAGGAGAAAGACTCCTGCACTCCTTGAACATTCATAGGCAACTATGTTACTACTTGGATAAAACTAAGGTTTTCAGAAAATCTGACCAGCTCTTTGTATCCTATGCTGCAGCTTCACAAGGGAAGGCTATTTCAAAACAGACCATTTCCAAATGGATAGGACATTGCATTCGTTTTTGCTATACCCATCATGGAAAACCAGTTCCTGCTACCATAAGGCCCCACTCTACCAGGGCAGCAGCTACATCTGCAGCCTTCCTCAGGGGGGTGCCAACCAAGGATATTTTGGAAGCTGCAACTTGGAGTTCAGTACACACCTTCACCAAACAGTACCACTTACCACTTTACTCTAAGACTAGAGCTGGCTTCGCCACTGCAGTTCTGCAGGGCCTTCTAGCCTCCTCTAACCCTCTTTGATTCCTCCTCCCATCCTTAGCTTTGGGATTCTACCTAAGTGTGATGACTGCAGCAGGGTAACACGATGAACATAGTACAGTTTTGTACCTACCATAAATGTAGATGTTCGAGTGTACACCCTGCTGCAGTCCAGGTTACCCTCCCTCCATCCCCTCTGACCTAACTAACTAACTAAATCTTTACAATACCTTTGTGATGTATTTGCTTATAGCTGGAGGGATGTTGTGTTTGTGCTAAACGTTTTAGATTGGTACTAATTACTGACCACCTTTTTGGGGGCACCTGACATCTGGGGCAAGAAAAACTGAATAAAATGGCGTTGGATACATCATACATACCCCTGGCGCACTGACGTCAGGGAAGAAGCGACAGCAACCGACGCCGGACCAAGACTTTGGAATTCAGGCCGACTGTGGGACCGCCTGACGACAGGATAACCCAAGTGTGATGACTGCAGCAGGGTGTTCACTCGAACATCTACATTTATGGTAGGTACAAAACTGTACTTTCGGCTTCGTCAAGGGCAGATCATGCCTCCTGAACCTGATGGATTTCTTTGAGACAGTTACTCAGGCTATAGATAAGGGAAAGGAGGTACACATGGCTTACATTGACCTTGCTAAAGCATTTGACACCATTCCCCATTCTGGTATTATTGATAAGCTCACCAGCCTGGGCATAAACCCTTACGTCACAAGATGGATCGCAAACTGGCTCTCAGACAGATCCCATAAAGTAAGAGTAGCAGGATCTATGTCCGAATCCAGACTAGTAACGAGTGGTGTGCCTCAGGGCTCTGTCCTGGGGCCCCTCCTGTTTGGCATATACTTCTCAGAAGAACAGGCAAGCACGGAAGGGCTGTGGCTGACTAAGTTTGCGGACGACTGCAAACTGGGTGCTATAATAGAGCCTCCTGCCAACATGGAGATCCTCCAGAAGGGCCTAAATGAGACTGATGCATGGTGTCAAAGCCATGGTCTCAAGCTAAATGCAAAAAATGCGTAGCAATCCCCACCCACAAACTAGGTAATCCCCTGAAATCTGAAGAAGAAATAAGGGATCTAGGGACCCAAGTAGATAGCCAGCTTTCCTTTGATAACCATGTTGCCAAAGTGGTTAGAAAATCCTTCTGTGTGACCCATCTGATCATGAAAGGGTTCGCATCAAGATCTAAGGATGTAATGGTGCCCCTCTACTCTTCCCTCATCAGACCCATTATTGAGTACAATGCACCAATTGGAATGTACCTGGCTAGACATCTCCAGCAGCTGGAGAGACCACAGAGGTACCTAACCAAGAGAATTACTAGCCGCAAACAATTGCCCTATGCAGCACGATTGAAAAAGCTAAGACTGTTCTCTGTTGCATACCACTTTCTCAGAGGTGATCTCTGTCTAACGTACAGAGCCAAATTCAACCCAGAGGTGATTTCTGTCTAACGTACAGAGCCATGTCCAACCCAGAATTGTTGAACATGCTCCATCTTGGCAAAACCAAATCTACTCGAGCTACACGCTCTAGGGATATAAACTTCAACACAACAATGAATAGAACATGCTGGAGGGATAGATTCCCTTTGCAGAGACTTCCCTTACTATGGAACAGGGTCCCGATCTACATAAGACAGAGCCCCTCACTATCACTCTTCAAGAGGAACCTTGAGTGGATGGGTAACAGAAAGTTCACCCTGGGGATCACACCAACAGTACTACTAGATAGGGGCCAAGGGTACTAGCTGCTAGTACAAGGGTCTAGGGAACTACTAAAGGGGCGGTGAATACCGCACAACGTGGCTGGGCTAATGTATGCCTTCCGGCAGATAGCTCAGTATCAACCTATGAACCTATAAGGACTTAATGTAAAGAACTGGAAGCACCCAGGTATGATACATTTCCTTGTAAAGCACACAAAAAGTTCAGTTTCTCATCTGGATCATGCTGTTTGGCTGAATGCCCTCCTGATCAAGCTGTTCATGTCTCTTTTAAACCATAATTTTGTATTTCCAGCCTAATCAGTCAACTGATTATAGACCAGTCCAATTATTTTAGACCTTTAAAGTTCCCAGGCAAAGATTTTATCTTTTGTTATAGTTATGCCCTCATCTTGTAACGTGGGCTTTCTTACTGTAAAATCTGTAGTTTTTACTTTAGTTACTTCAGTGGACCTATATTAAGTTTAATAAATGGTTGGTTCTGTTTACTGTATGCTGAGCAACTCTCTATTTCCTGATTCCATGTCATCCAACCCTGCTTTCTGATGTATTAGAGTGGGGTGAAACTGTTCTGTAATGGCTTGGTATGTTTTCTGTAGTCTGTGGCAGATTTTGTTGCAAAGTAACCAGAATGCAGCACAGTTAGTTGCTCAGTCAGGCAGTAAACAGTCCTATTCAAGTGGAAAAAGTAAGATGGCAAACAGTGTAATAAAACGGATGTAAAACTAAGTGTTGTCTGAAGACCCCAAAGACTACGCTGTACCAACACCAGTTTCCCCTGCAGTGACCAGCAAGGGGGCTAGCTAATTTGAAGTGCTGTATCTTTCTTCTTTTTTGATTAAGGATTTCCCAGCTTGAAAATGCATGGGTTTGTGTAAAAGCCAGAAAATGGTTTGGATGTAGCTGATGTGGAGGACAATGGTCATAGGCAGTTATTAGGTATGTAGTCCAGAGACTGTTAAGAAGCCTAGCTCAATTTCTCCATTGCCCCACAAGCACTGTCTAGTTATGGCTGATGGAATCAAACCCTGTACCACATAGAGTAGCTCATTAACTGCTCATAGCTTTAATCCATCACCAACATCAGACATGGACTGTAAGAAAAAGTGCTAGTGTTTGTGGTGATAAGGGAATTTTGCAAGAACCTGTCTTTTAGAAAGTTATTTTTTTGAGTTGCTACATTATGTTAAAAGCTGAGTAAGGGGATCATATCCCTTAATTTAAACAAAAAATGGCTTCATAAGTAATGGGAGAGGGGTGATATTGGATGGCTTCTCTGCATTACAGTAATGTTGCGATTTAAAAGGGCTGGCCAATCAAATTAAAAAAGAAAAAAGTGGTTTCTTACATTAAAAAAAATATCTAAAGCACATGCTGCGCTATTACAGGTACTACATTTAGTAAGCCTCGGACTTGAGGAATTACTGAGAAGAAGCTTTAGGAATGGCTTGCAGCTGAATCAGAGGTGATGAAAAGAGGAGTAAATGTTCATCATTCCCACTGCCTTAGTAGCATTTTGGGTTATCTGCCAAGGTAACCCAGTACTGGCCAGCTTTCAAAAGCTCG
This sequence comes from Protopterus annectens, assembly GCF_019279795.1. Lineage (NCBI taxonomy): Eukaryota > Metazoa > Chordata > Ceratodontiformes > Protopteridae > Protopterus > Protopterus annectens. Next base: position 317,846,028 of record NC_056737.1, on the reverse strand, counting down.
GACTCCCCTCCCTCTTCAGCTGTGACAGGAAATGAGTGTTCAGTCTTTCTGCTATCCAAAGAAAGTCCTCTGACTCTTTACAAGTTTACAGGATGCAGTGATGAATTTTCTGGCTTACTGCTCAGGTAAGTCCCTGGGAAACTCTTCTACTTTTGCTACATACATTATTCTCTTTCTGTTTCTATGCTTATTTTAAACAAAAAAAATCTGTCAGTGTTTACATTAACTCCTTTGGGAATTTCTGATTGTAGCAGTGTTTATTTGGCTTCTGTCACTGACAAATACTTGATGTGAAATTGTTGTATCTCGCCGTTCGTTCTTTACTGATGGGTTTGGAGCTGATCCCTTTGCTCTGATACGGTCAATTGCAAAGATCGAGGTCTTCAGATAGCTCGAGGCCAAGTCCAAATCCCATGTTGCACCTGTGAATTACCTCAGATTTAGTTTACCGCTGCAACTAGCAGCTCGAGCCAGATGAGCAAAATTTTTCTTTAAAAACTTTCTAAAAGTTTTCTGATAGACAGTATAGTACTTAGTATTGTTTATAAAGCTCTTATAGCTTGAGTGTGTTTTCCCTTCCCATTTACAATATATTTCTAGTTGGCTTCTTTTAGGCTTAGTAAGTAGTAGTACTTCTTTGTGTGGTCTGTCTAGCCTTCCAGTTTTACATAAGGCTTGTACAGTAAACCTTGTGGTATAGATAAGGTTATTTAGTGACATTTGTCTCTTTTTTTTTTTTTTTTTCTTAGATAGTTTTATTTTCTGTGTGTGTGTGTGTGTGTGTGTGTGTGTGTGTGTGTGTGTGTGTGTGTGTGTGTGTGTGTGTGTGTGTGTGTGTGTGTGTGGTATATCTTGCCTTCTTAGGCTTAGTAGTGTTTGTATTAAATTATTAGCAGCTATCTCTTTTGTTGCATAGTCTGCTTGTGTGGTATCACTTCTGCTGTGTGTGTGTGTGTGTGTGTGTGTGTGTGTGTGTGTGTGTGTGTGTGTGTGTGTGTGTGTGTTTAGTCTACTTTTATTAAGGCTTGCCTGTATTGCTATTGAGAAAATTTACTGTTGTAGTTTTTTGCGTGTTAACAGTAAATATTTTTCTGTATCTACTATGGCTGATCAAGGTAAATATCCCAAATCTGGGTTCAAAAAGTGCCCAAAGTGTGGCCAGAAAATGTCCATCACAGACAGCCACATCAACTGTGTTTATTGTTTAGGGGCTCTGCATTTGCAAGACAATTGTGCCATTTGTCATTCCTTCTCCTCTAGTTTCCTCTTTCTTTCCTGCAGGACCCTAATCGATAGAGGCTTGTTGAAGCCTTCTTTTCAGGAAGTTTTGAGTGACCAGGATGGTTCCAGTCTGTCTTCAAAAGTCTTCCAAGACTTTGGACTCAAATTGAAGAAGTCATAGACTTCGGCTCCACTGCCTTCGGAGCCAACAGTCTTTTCCTTTCGGAGCCAGTCCCTAGTCTTGGAACCAGTCTCCGAAGCTCCAAAGAGACCTATTCTCCAGTTGGTACCACCTTCAGTACGATCATCTCGATCTTCTAACAGCCTGTCAGATCTGGACTTGGATCGTGTGGTACAGAAGCTGTTGTTGGCACCAGCATTAACCAAAATGATATCGGCTTCGACCAAAATGTCTTCTGAGCCAAAGACCATTGCATAGACTATTACTATTCCTCCTCCGAGCCATGCTGGTCCTTCGGAGCCAGAGGAGGCAGACCTGATGTTAGTGGAACTCTTCGAGCCGACGCCTACTCCAGTGTCTTTGGCTCTGTATACTCTGACATCCTCTGTGCCGATCGAGGACTCTAGGAGCCGACACTCTCTGGTCGGGTCCGGGGAGGACAGTCAAACCAACTTGTTGGTTCCGACTTTGCCTCTCGGGGCCTCGGCTCAGATGACCCGGCTCCTACCTCGGGCTCAGAGCCCATTGTCCTGGTGCCGGGGCGGGGGGGTTGACTGTTTCCTCGGATCAGTCGGCTCCCTCACATCTGAGAGGAGGTGCGTTCGATGCCATGAGGAGAGTCGCGTCTCCCAGGACATCTTCGACCTTGGGTCTCCCCTCCCCCTCCCCAAAACTGCCTGTTGTCTGTTTTTGCATCACACGTTCCTACTAAGCGTAGAGACCCAGAGTATTAGGAAGCCCCAATAGGTGGCCCCTGCTCTTCTGAGACCTCACCAGAGGCCCCCACTGATGAGGTTCCCAGGAAGAGATTGTGCAAGAGGAAGCACCTAGACTCCCCACAGGAGTCTCTCACTTCGCTAACTGACTTAGAGGAGTCAGAAGGGTTCCCACAGTCCTCCTCTGAGGATATCTCATTCGCTGAGATACTTGAGATCCTTAAGCAGAGGTGTGACTGGCAGTCCAAAGACCCTACTGAGGATGAGTCAGTCTCCTGAAGGCTGTTGGGTCTCGGCCCTCCACCTCTTGGGTGACTCCGCCCTTTGATGAGTTGATGCAGCTGGTCTCACGAAGGCCATGGGAGTCTCCGGATACTATAGAACCTGTCCCTAGGAGGCCTAGTAAGTTTATTTCTGCCCCTCTGGACAAAACCTATTTAACCAAAGCTGTTCCAGTTGATGCCATGGTGGTGGCGGTGGCCACCAAGAAGGAAATGTCTGAGACTTCCTCGTCTGTCCATCCTCCTAATAGAGACTCTAGGATTATGGATAGATATTGGAAGCGCATGTTCAGTTCAGTGACCTTTGCTCTCCATTCACTGAATTATTTAACCCATTTCAGTAGATTACAAATAGATCTCCTTAAGGAGTTGGGAGATGCTCTTCTGGGTACAGTGGCTGCAGGAGCCTCCTACAAAGTTGCTGCCCAGCTTGCTACCCTTAATTCTATTGTCAACTCATCCATGTGTCTCATATTCTATGCAGCTGATGGAACGAGTAGGACAGTGGGTACAGGAATCGCTCTTAGGAGACATTCCTGGATGTGCTTGTGTTCCTACCTGAAGCCCTCCAAGTCATCCTTCTTGAACACTCCCTTTGATGGCTTATCCCTTTTCGGGCCTAAGGTGAAGGAAACCTTAACCAGATGTGAACAGGACGGAAAGACTCTGTCTGCTGTTGGGGTCCATTTTTCCACCCCTACCCAACCCTATCCCAAAGGTCAACGGAGAGGAAAAATGTGGTTCAAAAAAGCCCAAGGAGCCTTTCAGGACACGCGTGGTGAACCCGCCTCCAGGAGCAGAGGAGGGGTAATAATGGAAAGCACTGCCCTCGTGGCAGAGGGGGTCTGCAACACCAGGGTGACAGAGATCACTTCACTTCTCTGGGAAGCCCAACCAGTGCTCCTGAGAGGAGGCCCAACTGTCCTGCTTGGAGGCAGTTGGGGGGGTCTCTTGTCTTTGTACCCAGCCACCTTGCTCAAAATAACAAAAGACAGCTGGGTACAAAGTATAATTTCCAGAAGATATTTCATTCCTTTCGCCACACCCCCTCCAATTGTAAGAAAAATCCTAGACGTTCCACCCAGTTACAGGGAACAGGCAACTATATAGGTCCAAACGTTACAAACAAAAAGTCATCCAACCAGTCCCAGCAGACCAAACAGGGTCCAGAACTTACTCAAGATTCTTTTTGATTCCAAAGAAGACAGGGGACTGGAGACCCATATTTGACCTCAGCAGACTGAACCAATACGTAAAGAAAGAGAAGTTTTGGATGGTCACGCTTCAGTCTATACTTCCCTTTTTAGGGAAAGACAATTGGATGTGTTCAATATATCTCAAGGATGTGTACTACCACATAAAAATGGCCAGACCATCCAGGGATCACCTACTCTTCTGGCTGGGAGCCAAGCACTACCAGTTTCGAGCCATGCCCTTTGGTCTCACTACAGCCCCCAGAGTGTTCACCAAATGCTTGGTAGTGGTCACGGCTCACCTAAGGCGTCTAGGATTCCAGGTGTTTCCGTACCTAGATGACTGGCTCCTTACCGCCACCACCAGGCATCAACTCATTCATGCCAGGGAGGCCACTCTGTCACTATGCAATCATCTTGGCATTACAATCAACTCAGAAAAATCTGTTTTGTCGCCATCACAGCATATCGTTTTTATCGGGGCAGAGTTAGACACCACCACCACCACTCTTAAGACTTTCATTGGAAAGAGTCGTTCTAATTCGTCAACATGTCAGCATCCTGTTATCAAAACACAAAGCACCAGCATCAGAAGTTCTGAAAGTATTAGGCATGATGGCAGCAGCAATTCTAGCCATACCATTTGCTCGGATGCACATGCGGCTTCTTCAGTGGCTGTTGTTCACTCAGTGGTCTTACCAGGAGCTATCCATGGATCACAATATACTGATCACAAATTCTTGCAAGAAGGACCTGCAGTTGTGGTTGACCTCACTCCATGTCATGATAGGATGCCCATTTGTGCTACCCTCTCCGGCAACCACTTTGACCAGGGACACTGCCCTGATTGGGGGGGGGGGGGGGGGGGGGGCATTTTTATTTTCAGGGAAAGACCGCTCAAGGCACATGGACCAACCAAGAGACACATCTACATATCAATGTTCTAGAGATGAAAGCAGTACTTTTAGCGTTGACAACATGTTGGTGATCTGGTATTTGAACACACACAAGGAGGAATCCAGTCTTACCCCCTTTGTCGAGAGGCTCTCAGAGTTTGGCAGTGGGCTGTTTCCACCCAGCGCTTTCTGTTGGCAATGCACATGCCGGGGAGATCCAGCGTGATAGCAGACAAACTGAGCAGGGCAATCTTGTTGTCCCACCAGTGGTCCCTCAAAGAAGTTGCGGACAGGATTTTCAGCAGATGGGGCCAGCCTTGCTCCGACCTTTTTGCCAGTCACATGAACACGAAATGCAGAAGCTACTTTGCCCTGATTCCCCCTCCGGGGGAAGCCCCAAGGGATGCATTCGTACATGATTAGCCTCTGGGTCTCCTCTATGCATTTTCTCCAATCCCATTGATACCCACATTTCTACAGAAAGCAAAATCCCTGAGAAGGACCATCATACTTATAGCCTCTCACTGGCCTCATCAGATTTGGTTTCCCTTCCTTCAACTTCATCTGGTGGAGGATCCTTGGATCCTGGACCCAGTTCCTGACCTTCTGACACATCCGTCAGGGGATCTTCATCCTTCTTTGCAGTCCCCAAAGCTAACAGCTTGGCTGCTCCAGTTCCCATTATAGCCAGGTTCCATAACCTTTCCAATGAGACAAAACAGATCCTTTTGTCCTCTCATAAATCTTCTACTAGAAAGCATTATCTGAGCAAATGGAAGAAATTCTCTATATGGGCCTCTAAAAATAATATTGATCCTTACCAAGCTCCTGTGGCTTCCATATTATAATTCTTGACTATGATTTTCAGTAAAGGAGCTGCAGCAGCAACAGTTGGGGTTCAATTGGCTGCTATCTCTAATTTTCATCTTGGATTTGAAGGTTTGAATATCATGTCTCACAAGTTATCCAAAGCATTTCTTAAAGGGACTTTTCATATTAGGTCACCTATGAAATCTCCCTATTCCCCATGGAATCTAAATTTTATGCGCTCATGCATAATTGAACCAGCTTCATCTCTTGATCTCAAATTTTTGTCCTGGAAGACCATTTTTCTGGTAGCGATCACTTCTGCTCGCAGAGTGTCAGAGCTTCAGGCTTTATCCATCAAGACTCCCTATTTGATATTTCATGTTGACAGAGTTTCACTTAGAACAAATCCCTCATTCTTGCCCACTGTTTGCACCAAAACCAATCTCGACCAACTTATTGATTTGCCAGTTTTCTTCCCCAATCATTCTAACAGTTTAGAGTATATGCTGCACAAACTTGATTTTCACAGACAGCTCAGATTTTATTTGGATAGAACAAAAGATTTCAGGAAATCAGACCAGCTTTTTGTCTCACTCTCAGACTCCAGAAAAGGGAGACCAGTGGCTAAAACAGCACTGTCTAAATGGTTATCTGATTGTATCACTTTTGCCTATTCAGCTGCAAATATGCCTTTTCAACACAAGATTAAAACTCACTCAACCACACCAGTTTCTACATCATCTGCATTTTCTGCCAGACTTCCCATTGACAACATCTGTGCAGCAGCCACTTGGTCAAAGCCTCATACCTTGGGCTGATAGATGACCGAGACGCTGGATCCATCCTGGTTACTCAAACCATGTCTTCTTTTTCTGTAGGATTATAACAGTGACATGGTATTAATGTATGCAGCAAACAAGATCTGAAGTAATTTACAGGTGCATCATGGGATAGGGACTTAGCCTCAAGCTATTTGAAGACCTCGAGCTTTGCAATTGGCCGTGTCGGAGCTGATGGATCGGCTCCGAACCCATCAGTAAAGAATGAAGGCGAGATGAACAACTCTAATGGAATATTATAGTAAGTACATAATTTCTTTTTTTTCTGTACTGAGAAAACTTTTAGTATTTCTCTCAGAAGTGACTGTAGTCTGTGTGTTTCTAACATTAGATTGTGAGTTTACCCCAGATTCTTATTTATACTGTAGAGATTTTACTCTTTAACAAGGAAATATATTTCAAACTTATATTAAATGTTTTGTGGCAGTTTAACAAGGTTAGTGTTTGGAGCTATTTTTAACACTGGTTTGGCACATTGATTGCTTTGGTGTTTGGACTTTTATAACTGACAGTAGTTAAAGAATTTCCAGTATATAAAGAATTCTCAACATTTCAAACTGCTTGTTTTTTGTGATAATAGTATTTTTTGTTTCTGATACCCCCACACCACCCATTTAAAACTGGTTGTATCTAAAAAATAAATAAATAAATACATAAAAATGTGCCTCAACCTGTGATCAGTGAATCTATTGGAGCCACTGCTCAGCCAGCAGACCACTTAACCTTTTGACTTTCTCCCTCTAGTATAGCTTTGCCAGTGACTATGGAATGGGGGTTAGACTCATCCCCAGGAACTCTTCAAGTACCTGGCATGGATATGGGAGAATCAAACTCTTAAGGTGTAGGAGTAGTCCAGGGCTTAGAGACCCCTTCCCAGACTTAATACTGTCACCAGATATTTTATCTGGTAATGAAGCTAACAAAAAAAGAAACTATCTTTTTCATACAGCTGAAAAATCAGACCACAGCTCTTTATAAGACTGATGTGGTTTCCTTGGTACGACCTGTTTAAACAGGAACTGCAGTGGTGAAGGGATCAACTGTCTCTGAATCCAAGAGTCTGTTTCTCTGTCCAGACCCCAGTTCAATCTGTCTAGATGGACTCTTCAGATTGTGTGGGGAGCAGTGTTCAGTGTTCATTGGAATTCAAGTGCAAGTCTCTTGGGATCCTCAGGACACACTAAAGCAGATAAATGTAAAAGAGAGGTTGGCAGTGATTCATACCTTAAAGTTCTTCATCACTTATGAACTCTATGTCCTCTTGTAGTGGCCATAGACAACACTAATGTCATATTGTACCTTAACAAGCAAGGGTGGAGGTGAGGTATGGGGTCATGCCCTCTTTGCCGGTTGGCAGTGATGGCCTGGGAGCTGGCTGCGGAGCATTCTATGACTCTATAGGCTCCTATATGTTCCATCAGAGCAAAGCACAGTGACAAACAGACTAAACAGTTGTTGGACAGACTCTAAAAAGTGGAAGGTACATATAGAGATCTTCCAGGATTTGATCCAGAGGTGGGAAATACCTAGAGTAGATCGTTGGCTTAATTTCAAAACAGACAACTGAAAAAAATTCTGTTCAAGACATCCTTGCAGCAGTGCTCTGTACTGTATCATTCCTGTGGTTAGGAATGTTCCTATGTGCATTTTTACCCTTTGCAATGATTCCCAAGATAGTTTTAAAGATTCAAAGGGACTTGCCTAAGATCATTGTGGTAACCCCGTTTGGCCTAGGCAAAGTTGGTTCTCCCGTTTAATGGAATTGACCAAGGACAATTACCACAACCTTCCTCAGACTGGATCTGCTCACACAGCATCAAGCAAGAATGGTACGCCTTATCAAGGCTGTCAGCTGCAATTGCTATATTTGATGCCTTTTAGGCACTTGTTCAATGAGGATGTGCAGCAGATATTTATTTAAGAAGGCAAGAAAACCTGCAACTAGAAAATATGTTGTTTTACAAGTGGAAAAGTTTTTCTGTGTGGTGCCTAACTGATATCAGAGGGCCCAGTATGGTGTCTTCTACTGTGGTTTTGAAATATTTGTGTGCTACTCCATGATGGCTTGTCAGGGTGCATCTTGCAGCCATCTCAGTTTGTTTTCTCACAGATTCCCCACTTTTGTCTCTTTGTGACCAAACAGTTTATGAAAGGAGTGTTGCAGATGAGATCCCCCTTGAAAGCAAATTCCTTCTCCATGGGATCTTAACCTTGCTCATTTTTTTCCCTCTGATCTCATTTTCGTTCTTGAAAAATTGGTCTTACTTGCTTTTCTACTTGCCTCACGGGCTGATTTTACAGTTCATTACCTACTGTTTTATTCATTGCTCTGACATCTGCAAGGCAAGTCTCTGAGCTGCAAGCTGTCATGGTGGACCAACCCTACCGATTTTTCATAAGGACAGGGTTGTGTTGTACACTAATACACCATTCCTGTCTAAAGTTTTCTGAATGTACCTTTAATCAAGCTATCGATCTCCCAATGTGCCCTGATCCAAAAGACAATGGAGAAAAGGTTCTTCATACCTTGGATGCGCAGAGGTCGCTCAGGATCTACTTTGACAGAACAAAGCCATTTAGGAATGCTGAACAGCTGTTTTGTCTCCTGTATGGGTGCTAAAAAGGTCAGCCTGTTTCTAAGCAAGCTATTGCTCCATGGTTGTTCTCTGCTTTTTGTTTTCTGTTACTACCACCATGGTAAATCTCCTCTTCCATGGAAGGTTAAGGCTGATTCGACAAGAGCCTCATCTTCAATGGCATATTGGAAAGGGGTGGACTCTAGAAACATTCTAGAGGCAGCAACCTGATCTTTTGTTCATACCTTCACAAAGTACTACAAACCAGATTCTTTTTCAAGGTCCAGAGCAGGGTTTGCTAGGACAGTTCTCCAAAGGGCACCTGGTTCTTTAACCTTCCTCTTACCAGGTAGTGTAAGCTTTGGGAATCTTCCCAAAATGCCACTGAGGCAGTGAGGATTATGAACATAGTATAATTGCACAAATCCTACTTACTGTAACTGTAGATGTTTGAATTCCTCAGTGTCAACACTCGCCTGCTGTCCCCCAGATTGTGCATAGTTTAGGAGGGTTTCAACCTCTTTCATTCCTTTGTTGGAACTTGTGACTGGCTGCAAATTTAATCTTGCTAGACGATTTTGGCTTCAGGAACTTTCCTGTCCTCCTTTGTCAAAGTGAAATATCCTGACCACTTGCTTCCTGTCACAGTTGAAGGATTCTGTCAGGATCTATCAATCAGCTGTCTCGGGAAGAGTGAGGAGGGGGAATCTGAGCTTTTTAAAGTTGGCCAGTACTTTGTTACCTCAGCGGATAATCCAAAATGCTATTGAGGAATTCAAACGTCTACTGTTACAAGTAAGTAGGATATGCACAAGTGTACTATATACACTAGTACTTTTTTGCCTTGCTTACGTTTGGCAGAAGGAACAGAATTGATTATATTTTTCCTTTTTTTCTTTCAATGATTGCATTTCTTATTCATGTAATATTTTAATTGCCCAGGCATGTCTGTGCTGTGTTAATTCATCCAGATTATTTTGCATGTGAACCGTTTCTTTATTGTTAATGTAGCATTAGTCTTTAGTGCGAATTATTACATTCACCTTAGTTCTGGAGCATTTTAAGCTGTATGACAACCTGCTTCCCACTTTTAAGAAGTACCTTGGCAGTTGAGGCACTTTACTGATGTAACTGCTTTGCCTGGAAAAGACTAACTCTGTTTCTCTCTCCAGAGGTAGAGAACGTTGAAAAGTTAGTTGAAAAGTTTAAGTCATTGTCTAATTGTGATTGTTTTGTTTTTTTATCACAGAGGTATGGCACCAGTTTCCCTTTCACTCCCAGAATGCATGCTAGTTCAGCATTCTGTTTAGAAACCTCTTGGATGAGATGCCATGGAGTCTGTATGTTAACCAAACACTACAAGGTTACTTTTGAAAAAAAAAAACTGTGAGCAAATCAGTAGCATTGAAGGGTATTGGCTGGAAGGGTTCTGCATACATTAGGGTCTAGTGGGCTGCTTGCGACTCTGACCTGTTGGTCCTGCTACTAGATCGACCATCTCCAAGGTACAACAGATATTTAGTACTTAGCATCATAGTGATGTATCTTTGAAATGTAAAGGCTGGATGCAGGATTCACTGAAGCATTTCTTCCTCAGTGCCAAGCTGCCGTTCTTTTTTGAGACAAAAGTGTGTCTTTTTTTCTGCAGTAGCCTTTTCTTATGGCTCTGGATTCCACAAAGACGTGTCAGAAAAGAACTAGCGAGATCCTGACTGTTCTGTCTTATTGCAAATGCCAAGTGCAGCCCAGGAAACTAAGCTTTGTATACGGAGTGGAAAAAGTCAGAGCTATCCTAATACTTAAGGCACAGTCCCATTAGTTTTGCAGCTCGATCTTACATGTGGTGTAATGTGAACTATGTAGCATAAGTATTTTAACTGCTTCTCGTTAGACAGCTTCTTCCGGTACTGTCTAGGCTGTGAGCCAAATGAACCAGTGTATAATGAAGTGATTTGTTGCCTGCTGCGACTTTTTCCACTGACAGGTACAGTCTTCAGCATTCTTTTAGTGCAAGTCTTCACACTTTCCACAGTTCTACTCTAAGATGGTCTGTAGAACATACTCTAAATGGGTGAAAAAAATGATCATGAATCATTGTGATCCAAGTATCTGAGGTGGCTATTACCAGGAAGTGAGGAACAGTGAAGCCACTTGTATGATTTACATTGAAGTTAATCATGTTCATTGGCTGGTGATCAAGTACATACAAGAGGGAGACGTAGCGGGGATCTCTGCCATACAATTTGGTTTTACTGGCATTACATCCAGACTGAAATTTGCAAAGGTAATCTTAAATGTATGTAAACTTGTTTTGACAGTGGCTGTTCCCTGGAATGTATGCACACCATAGGGCGTACCATTGTGTGTTGGGGGGATAGGTAAAAAACAAACCTACTAAAAAATGTATAGGTTAGTCTTTTGATGTGCAGAAAGTGGCATAGGCAGTAGTAAGAGAGCGGCATTACCTTGTAACTTGTGAGCAGCAGTTATGGGTTAATGACGCAGAGCCTTTGTTCAAGGATTTGAAATTGTGAGTAGTAGCAGCTACTAATACCTCTTAACCTGCAGACATTGAAAATGGAAACAAAGCCCCTTAAAAGTAGGAGCATCCAACTAAAAAACTGGACAACTTGTTGTGTCTTTCGGCTTTTCCCAGTTAGGGGTCGCCACAGCGGAACTCCGGTCCGCTAATGATTGGCAGTTGATTTTTACGTGCTGAGTTGCCGGCACTAACACGCAACCTTCAACGAAGGTACGCTAATTAGCATAAATGTGAATACCAGAAAACACAACTCTTCCTGCTTCCAGTGGAAATGTGTGATACTACTCAAACATCAAACAACGAAGGATCAGCTCCCCTTCACATGCACATTTTATTAAAAATTACAAAAAAAAGTTAAGGACATTCGTCCCCTTCTAATTGAGGACTTCATTAGAACTAATTATCAAAGAACACTGCAGTTTCGAGCTTCCCCCTACCCATAATGCATCTGGTTAATTGTCTCAGATTTCGTTTGCCACTTTCAGCTTCAGACATGGTTTTTGCCTTACTCTTGAGCTTACAGATAAGTGATTTTTTTTTTCTAATCCTTCTCTGTAAATTCACCCTTGTTATAAAACTTTCATCTATACTGATCACTGATTATACTGATTTGCTAGCCTTTCCTGTTTCTGTTTTTTGTACATTTTGTACTCTTAGATGCTGTTGTTAGTATCTCTTCCCTACCTTTTTTGGTAGCCTTTTTCAATACCATCTTTGGTATTTCCTACTCTTTACCTTTCAAAAAAAACCAAAATCAATTCCACTGTGTTTTTTGTTGTGGTCGTTTTCTGTGAGTGTTGAACTCTTTGAGTATGTGTGTTTGCGGTGCCTTCTTTCCCGCTTCCATGGCAGACAAAGTTAAAGGAAAAGAGAAATCCCCTTCTGGCATCAAGAGATGTGCAGACTGTGCACATAAGATTCCATTCTCTTATCGGCACTCCCTTTGTGTATTTGGTTTATGGTCATCATGTCTCCAGGAGGATTTCTCCATCTGCCATCCTTTTAGTCACTGGGGTATTAGTGGAGTGGAAAAATAAATTAATATTAAAAAGGTTACTTTTCTCTTCCCCCGGAGAGGCCATTTCTAGGTCACCATCTTCTGAGTCTCACAAGCACAAGTCTAAATCTTCTGTGTCCAGTCCTACTTCCTCCTCCTCAAAATCTACGGAGGCTAGGAAACGCAGTTCCTCTGTGCCGATACCTTTGTCGGCACGGAACAGCAAAAAGTCTAAATTGTTGGTTCCATCAATTACTTCGGAACTAAGTACTTGACAGTTCCATTGGTACCGACCTCTGACAAGGTTACAGTGGATATAAAGTGTACACACCCCTGTTAAAATGCCAGGTTTTTGTGATATAAAAAAATAAGACCACAATAAATAATTTCAAAACTTTTCCCATCTTTAATGTGACCTATAACCTGTACAGTTCAATTGAAAAACAAATAAATCTGTTAGGGGAAAAAATATAAAAATAAAAAAAAACGTACAATAAGCTGGTTAAGCTGTGGCACCTGGCCATCTTTCTCCTTGGGTGACCCTGCCCACTGATGAGCTCATTGAGTTGATCTGTCAGTGGACATGGAAGGCCCCCGACTCTGAGCCAATATCCTGGAGACCAATCAAAAACTGCACCCATAGACAAAACCCTTTTGGACCAAGGGCTTACCAGTAGATGTCATGGTCATGGTAGCTGCCACCAAAAAGAACTGGCAGATGAAAGTTCCACTAGTCATCCTCCTAATAAGGAGTCTATAACAATGGATAGGATAGGAAAGCAAATTTATGCTTCGACGTTTACCTTATGGTCTTTGAATTACCTGGCACATTTTATGAGGTTGCAGCGGGATCTGATTAAAGAACTTTAGGATACACTCTCAGGAGCCATTTTTGACAGGGTTCAGGACTCTCTAGAACTTCTCAGTTGGCCACCCTGATGTTTATTTCCAACCTGTCCATGAGGCTTATTTCTCATTGAGCCAAAGGGTTGACAGGAGCCATCGGTTCAGGCGCATCCTTAAGGAGACGCACCTGGATGGACTTGTGTGACTTTGCAGAACCCTTCAAGTCTATATTCTTCAGTGCTCCCTTTGAGTGCTCTTCGTTGTTTGGGCTCAAAGTTAAAGACACACACTCACTAGATGTGAAACGTATGGAAAGACTCTGTAGTGGGTGTACATTTTTTCCACTCCTCAGAGACCTTTCTAGAGGAAGGAAACAAAAATACAGTCCCCTGTTAGACAAGCCCTTGCTAAACGCCTGTTTTTAAACCACAGGTACGATCCAATCCGGCCAACACCAATGAAAGACGAACTTCCAAAAAGATCCACTTTTTAAAATGCAAAACCTTAACGCCAAGTTTATTGAAGGTAAAAGAAGCGTTTTCACTGAAATCACAGCTTCAGCTTCATCAGAGATGACAAAAAACCGCCAAAACAGGTTTAAATACACACGTCATGACCTGCTCTAATTACAGTCATTAAAGAGCCATACTCATTAAAATACAATAAAAATAAAAGTAAAAAGCAGTAAATATTAGAACTTACAGGTACAATTAAACCTCTGACCAAACTAAAAATTATTAATATAAATATAGATTAATTAATGGTTCTTCAAGATAATGTTTAACAGTTTACAATTTCTTAACTTGTGAGTCAATGCAACCCTTCATAGACCATCAGTTTTACACATAAGGGACAATAAAAAAAGCACCACATAAAATATTAAATATACATAAAAATACTAAAGGCTTAAAATCAAATATTATCAAGAATTAATTAATAGAATTACTTGACCTTGATTCCATTCAATCAAACTGTACTTCTTTAGACAACGGAGATACTAAAATAACATAACCTTACATGGTTGTTACAGTATTCAAATTTGGGTAAATTACCCTTATAAATTCTTTATAAGTCTTTAACACTAATGGCATACCTATATTAAATTTTCCTAGTACAACCACTCAAAGACATGGAAAAAAATGGTAAAGGCCTGATTATAATGGCCAACTACAGCCATATTATGATTATTACGAATATTAACATAGAACCCTATAAATTCGACTACCTTAGTTTTATTTTATTATTATTATTCCAGACCTAAGTATCAATAACCGGTTCTAAGAACCATGTTTTATACAATTTTAAGGGAAGTATAATGAAGTGTAAATGTTCCTTTCTTGTAAATTAACGTTTATAACTTTTTAGTCTCAATATACAGGCTATATTACAATGTTCGTTTAGGCCAGGGTATGAAAAAGCATCAAGTCTCAGTTGCCATTCTAATTCTTTGTTCTCAAGAATAAGAGATGTTGGACCACCTCTACCAGTGTTTAATATTTGGTCAATTGCAATGAATTCAAAACTATGTCCAGAATTTTTTATAATATGTTTCGCTAGGGCATTATCATTATTTTGCTTCCTTATGGCATAGCCATGTTCGTAGACTCTGTCCCTCAGTCTTCTGTCTGATTTTCCTATATAGAATGCTGGACAGCAGCTACACATAGCCAAATAAATAATAGATCTTGACTCACAGTTTAATTTGTGGTTGATTCTAAATTGCCTCTCTCGAATACTAAAAACACTAGTTGTTTTCACTAGATGACAATAATTACAATGGCCACACTGGAAAGAGCCTTTCATCTTAGTAGTTGTAGGCGGTGCACGAAACCTCTGTAGTAAAACTTTCAAGTTGTTTCCTCTTCTATAAGTCACCCTTGGTTTGTTTCCTAGTCTTTCAAGTAATTGGTAATTATTAGTAAAAAAAATACCAATTCTTATATAAAATGAACTGAATGGTCCTTGAGTCGGTACTGAAAGTAGTAATAAAACTACATTCATATTTATTACATATGAAATTCCGTTGCTCTGTTGTATTAGTAACAGTACTATGTATTGTATTGTTCATCCCTGTACCCAAATCTAACATTGTTGTGCCAAGTAATAAAGACCCTTGTTTTTCGGGTAAAAGTGGAGGGTAAAGGCCCGAAGCCCTTTTGCAGTTGACCTCCTGGAATATTTCCTCAAATAGTTGTAATGGATAATCCCTATTAATGAACATGTTTTTTAAGGAACCACATTCTTTTTGGTATAGTAACTCAGTGCTACATATCCTAGACGCTCGGATCAACTGACCCTTAATTATAGCTTTCTTTTGCCTGTAAGGATGACAACTTTTGAAATGTTAGTAGTGAGTTGCAGTAGGTAGGTTTTCTATAAATACTTGAAAAGTATTCGCCTTTTATTGGGTCCTTACTCAATTTAATATCCAAGAAGTCTATTTCCTTCTCAGAAAATTTTGATGTAAATCTTAAAAAGGTTGTAGTGTCATTAATAATGGAGACAAACCTCATGGCATCATCTTTACCTCCCTCAAACAAAATAAAGATATCATCCAAGTACCTAGTGTAAAATTTTACCTTTTCTTTCCTTACAGGGTTATCAAATATGTTGGTTTTCTCCCAGTGTGCCATGAACAGGTTCGCCACACTGGCCCCACAAGGGGACCCCATTGCTACCCCTTGTTTCTGCAAAAAATATTTACCGTTGAAAGCAAAGTAGTTGGATGATAAAATTATGTCCAATAACTGGGTGACTATGTTAAATTCTTTCTTAGTAGCTTTGAATTCTATTAACATAAGGGATATCCATTCAATTGCCTCTAAGTGGGGTATTGATGTGTATAAATCTACTACATCTATAGTTAAAAAATTAACTGCGTTATTAAATTCCACTTCTTTTATCTTTTCCAGGAAGGTCCAAGAATCCTTACAAATATAAGGTGCTTCTTTGAGATGTTTCGAAAGGATGGCCTCTACTAGTTGTGCACAAGGATATGTAAGGGACAAACGGCTATCTATAAGTGCTCGAAAAGGGGGATTCCTTACATCTTTATGTATTTTAGGAATCCCAAAGATTACCGGTGTTTTTGGCATTTTGATATCTATGTAGTTGTGTCTATATCAATGTCACCATTCAGGAACAGGTCTCTAAAATAACCCCTGTTCCTCATGTGTGAAGTATTCACTTCATTTAATGATGAAGCCAAATAGGCCGGTCCTTCAAGTATAGCTTCCATGATGTTATCATAATGTACCTTATCAAAGATTGCTAAGCTGCCGCCCTTATCTGGCTTAATTACCCTTACTGGGGCTCTACATAGCCTATCCAACTCATCCAGTTGTTCATCAGAAGCGTTTTTAAACTTCTCTTGTTTTCTACCAGTATTCATTTTTAGATGCCTTAAGTCCAATTCACAAACCTTCTCAAAAAATAATAACCCATTATGCAGAGGTGGATTATATGTGCTCGCAAGTTTAAGACCTACCTCATTGTTTGTCTCCTGGTTATTAAACAGTACTTTTAAATTTAACTTCCTTACAAAACATTTGAGGTCAATAATGGTCTTAACCAGATCACAGCTAGAAGTAGGGACAAAAGTGTTGCCATAAGCAGGTAATTCCACCAAGCTGGGGTTGACCTGAAATGAAGAAAAGTTGTAGATTTTAAAATCCCCTTTCTGATTTAGCAAAATATTTAGACCATCTACTTCATTTATAACAAATTCAGTCATTGGGGTCAGTGTCTGTTGTTCCAATCCCTCTTCTGATTCTGCCGGACTGTCCTTTGCCCTAAAAAATGGTCTGTGTTGTCCATTTCATTTTGCCTACCCCCTTTGTTAGAGTTATTGCTCCTGGTATTATATGTCTTCCTTCCATTTTTTTGTTCTGTTACTCTACTTGAAAAGTTACCATTTGAGTTAGGGCATTCTGTGCCTTGTCCATTTCCTTCTAATGTCAATTGGTGGTCTTCGTCATTATCCCCTTCATTTAGATGGTCAATGTCATGTCGGGAAGAACTTACTTTCAATTTAGGATAAGCTGAGTTAGTAGAATAACTCAGCCTATCTCTACTTAATTTCTTGTTTTTTGTCACCTTGAATTTTTCTATGACACCATCGATACTTGTAAAGATTCTGGCATAGTCAAATTTAAATCTATCAAATTCAAGGTTAGTTTTCAGTTTCTCATCTAACGTGTTCACTTCTTCCATCAGCTTGACAATCTCCATATTATAAAATTTAATAATCAGTTCTAGCAATTGGATCCCTTGATTATCAAAAAATTGTCCCAGTTCCTTTAGGAAATCATTGTTGGTAAACAAACTGGTGGGGCAGAAGTTAGATTGCAGACCCTTTGGAACCATTTTTTCTTTAATGCATTGATGGAAATAAGCTACTTCAAGCTGTAGCTTTTTCAATTTTAATAGTTTAGTGTCAAAATCTCTCAATAAGGTATTAATAGAAATTTCACTTACTGCTTTTATTTTAGTGTTAGTCACTGTGTTGTCAACTTGGTTACCAAACACCAGGTTATCAGTATTGTGGATCCACAACCCGAAATTCGGGACTCCCGTAGCCCCTGGAGGCATAGGCAAAGGAACAGAACTGTTATTCACTGCTAAAGTTGTTTGCGACCCGTTCCCAGCCAAAAAGCAGTTTGTCTAAGCGAGCCACTCTCTTGGTTAGACTGCCTCTGCCCTGCTGGAATACTGAAATCAGTGCTTTCAGTTTCAAAGTCCGTTAAGGAAAACGGAACTCCGGTAGGACCAGTTTTCATCGTCGGGTTAATGTTTCTCATCAATTCGTCATTCGCCTTCGGTGCAGCCTTAAAGCATTGGTCTAACGCTTCAAGTTTATCAGTTATTTTATCCATTCTTGCTGATAAAGCCCTAATAAGGGCTGTTAGGTCATTTTGTTCATCATTACTGTTGTTATTCCCAGTGTTAAAAAACGCTGGGCTTGCGAGACTAGGTGGACTGTCTTGCGACATACTGTGATAGGAAACGACCAGACAAACAGTTGAAAGGAAACAAAAATACAGTCCCCTGTTAGACAAGCCCTTGCTAAACGCCTGTTTTTAAACCACAGGTACGATCCAATCCGGCCAACACCAATGAAAGACGAACTTCCAAAAAGATCCACTTTTTAAAATGCAAAACCTTAACGCCAAGTTTATTGAAGGTAAAAGAAGCGTTTTCACTGAAATCACAGCTTCAGCTTCATCAGAGATGACAAAAAAACGCCAAAACAGGTTTAAATACACACGTCATGACCTGCTCTAATTACAGTCATTAAAGAGCCATACTCATTAAAATACAATAAAAATAAAAGTAAAAAGCAGTAAATATTAGAACTTACAGGTACAATTAAACCTCTGACCAAACTAAAAATTATTAATATAAATATAGATTAATTAATGGTTCTTCAAGATAATGTTTAACAGTTTACAATTTCTTAACTTGTGAGTCAATGCAACCCTTCATAGACCATCAGTTTTACACATAAGGGACAATAAAAAAAGCACCACATAAAATATTAAATATACATAAAAATACTAAAGGCTTAAAATCAAATATTATCAAGTATTAATTAATAGAATTACTTGACCTTGATTCCATTCAATCAAACTGTACTTCTTTAGACAACGGAGATACTAAAATAACATAACCTTACATGGTTATGTTATGCCATAAGGAAGCAAAATAATGATAATGCCCTAGCGAAACATATTATAAAAAATTCTGGACATAGTTTTGAATTCATTGCAATTGACCAAATATTAAACACTGGTAGAGGTGGTCCAACATCTCTTATTCTTGAGAACAAAGAATTAGAATGGCAGCTGAGACTTGATGCTTTTTCATACCCTGGCCTAAACGAACATTGTAATATAGCCTGTATATTGAGACTAAAAAGTTATAAACGTTAATTTACAAGAAAGGAACATTTACATTCCATTATTCTTCCCTTAAAATTGTATAAAACATGGTTCTTAGAACCGGTTATTGACCCTTAGCTCTGGAATAATAATAATAAAATAAAATTAAGGTAGTCGAATTTATAGGGTTTTATGTTAATATTTGTAACAATCATAATATGGCTGAAGTTGGCCATTATAATCAGGCCTTTACCATTTTTTCCATGTCTTTGAGCGGTTGTACTAGGAAAATTCAATATAGGTATGCCATTAGTGTTAAAGACTTATAAAGAATTTATAAGGGTAATTTACCCAAATTTGAATACTGTAACAACCATGTAAGGTTATGTTATTTTAGTATCTCCGTTGTCTAAAGAAGTACAGTTTGATTGAATGGAATCAAGGTCAAGTAATTCTATTAATTAATACTTGATAATATTTGATTTTAAGCCTTTAGTATTTTTATGTATATTTAATATTTTATGTGGTGCTTTTTTTATTGTCCCTTATGTGTAAAACTGATGGTCTAT
Source organism: Protopterus annectens (assembly GCF_019279795.1). Classification (NCBI taxonomy): domain Eukaryota; kingdom Metazoa; phylum Chordata; order Ceratodontiformes; family Protopteridae; genus Protopterus; species Protopterus annectens. Next base: position 317,826,482 of record NC_056737.1, on the reverse strand, counting down.
GAAGGGTTGCATTGACTCACAAGTTAAGAAATTGTAAACTGTTAAACATTATCTTGAAGAACCATTAATTAATCTATATTTATATTAATAATTTTTAGTTTGGTCAGAGGTTTAATTGTACCTGTAAGTTCTAATATTTACTGCTTTTTACTTTTATTTTTATTGTATTTTAATGAGTATGGCTCTTTAATGACTGTAATTAGAGCAGGTCATGACGTGTGTATTTAAACCTGTTTTGGCGTTTTTTTGTCATCTCTGATGAAGCTGAAGCTGTGATTTCAGTGAAAACGCTTCTTTTACCTTCAATAAACTTGGCGTTAAGGTTTTGCATTTTAAAAAGTGGATCTTTTTGGAAGTTCGTCTTTCATTGGTGTTGGCCGGATTGGATCGTACCTGTGGTTTAAAAACAGGCGTTTAGCAAGGGCTTGTCTAACAGGGGACTGTATTTTTGTTTCCTTTCAACTGTTTGTCTGGACCTTTCTAGAGGAACCAGCACTTTCGTGGAAAAATGTGGTTCAAGAAGTCCTTTCCTGATGCGTGTAGTGTCAGCTCCCTCAGGGACAGGGGGAGCTCCAATGTAAGATGCCGCCCTTGCAGCAGAGGGAGTCCATGTAACCAAGGTTTCCAAGACATGTTCTTCAGTAAACCTTTCCAGTGCTCCTGAAAGGAGGCCGGAGTGCCCTCCTCTGCAGGCAGTTGGGGGTTGTTTTTTCCCTGCATCAGAGAGCCTGGGTGCAGGACATTGTATCCAGAGGTTGTATTATTCCCTTTTCACTAACCCCATCCTATTACAAAAAAAATCCTGGATGTTCCACCCGATCAAAAGGAATAAGCAGCACTAGAAATACAAAAGCTGCTAGAAAGGTGAGTCATCCAAAAGGTCCCACCAGACCAGATAGGATCCAGAATTTACTCAAGGTTTTTTTAGTGCCAAAAAAAACCAGGGACTGAAGACATATATTCTAGATATCAACAAATTAAATATCTGTTTGTCGAGCCAAATTCCAGATGATTACAGTTCAGTCCATTCTTCCATTTCTGGAAAAGGATGACTGCATGTGCTCCATAGACCTCCAGGATGCGTAGTATCACATACAAATACACAGATGATCCAGGAGGTTTTTACTCTTGCGGCTGGGAAGCAGTCATTACCAATTCAGAGTGCTGCCCTTTGGCCTCACCACAGCCCCCAGGGTGTTAACCAAATGCATGGCAGTAATAGCAGTTCACTTGAGACTGCACAAATTCTGAGTTATTACTGCAACATCTAGGCATCAACTTGTAGAAGCCAGGTAAAAGGTGGTTCTAGCGTGCTCTTCTCTGGGTGTAACTGTCAACTATCAAAATGTCACCTAGAGCCAGTCCAAGTCCTAGAGTTCATAGGTGCATTTTTAAATGCAAAAACCACCATAGCATGTCTTCCTCTACAAAGACTATGAACAATTCAAGAACAGGTTTTGAGCATAAGTGCCAGCCAAACTAGTCCTCTGAACATTGGGCTCCATGGTAGCATCAATAACTCGTGTACCCCTGGCAAGATACCATATGCGAATTCTACAGTGGTTGCTTGCGGCACAATGATTGATACTTACCCATCACGTCCACACCAATTTCCTTCACCAACATTTGCAAGAAAGACCTAATGTGGTGGACTTGTTCGGAACAGATTCTACAAGGACATCCTTTTTCACCCCCTCAGCCCAAGGCCACAATGACCGCTGATGACTCTCTCCTGGGTGGGGGGCACTGCAGTAGAAAGATGGTCCAAGGCACTTGGCCCCCAATAGAGGCCTCATCATACATTAGTGTTCTTGAGATAAGGGCAGTGCTCTTAGCATTGTAAGCCTTTCAGAATGCTCTCGCATGTCAGTGGTCTGATATGCCAGTAAACAAGGAGGAGCCAGCTCTTATCCACTATGTGGAGAAGCCCTGGGAGTGTGGCAGTGGGTGATCTCATCAAACCACTTTCTCATGACAATACACATTCTTGAGAAGTCCAGTGTGATAGCAGACAAGTTTAAGTAGGTCAATTCTTCTACCTCACGAGTGGCCCCTTAATCAGAGTGTGTCTTGAGAGAATTTTTCAGTCATGGGGCCAGCCTTGCTGTGATCTATTTTGAACAACAAATGCAGCAACTATTTTGCACTAATCCTCCCAATGGGGTAAGTCCCTTGGGATGCTCTTCATGATTGGCCCCGGTCTCCTTTATGCTTTTCATCCAATGCCTTTGATTCCCAAATTTCTTCAGAAAGCCATCAGGTTGAAGAGCAAAGTCATCCTTATATACCCCCTTTTGGCCTTGACAAATTTGGTTCCCCTTCCTTTGGCCTCACCTAATCGAACAACCTTGGATGCTGGATCCAATTCCAGATCTCCTGTCCCACCTGACAGGTATGAGCCATCCTGACATTCACCGTCTGAAGCTGACACCTTGGTATCTCCACTTTCAGAAGTAGCCATGCAACCTATGCTCTCTTCTCCTGTTCAACACGTACTGTTATCTCATAAGCCTTTCATAAGGACAGGGCTTCACTCAGAACCAACCCTTTGTTCCTTCCAAAAGTGGTCTCTGAGAACAGCATCAATGAATATATTAACTTGCCAGTTTTCTTCCCCAACTATTCCAGTAAATGGGAATATTGTCTACATTCTTTGGATGTACATAGACAGTTGCATTTCCATCTGTACAGAACAAAAGACTTCAGAAAATCAGATCAGCTTTTTGTTTTATTCTCTGGTACCAAATTGGGACAAGCTGGCTGGCTAATTGCATTTCCTTTACATATTCCAGATCTGGTGTTACCCTTTCAAAACTCTCAAAGGCTCATTCGATAAGAGCTGTAGTTACATCAGCTGCTTTTCAGGCTAGAGCATCCATGAACGATATATGTACAGCTGCAAAATGGGCTATGCCCTGTACCTTTATTAATCATTACAAATTGGATCTGGTCTCCAAGGGTAGAGCATCATTTTGCTCAATGGTGCTTAGGAATATCCTTCCTTAGTCCACCCAGGAAATAAGGTAGCTGGGGACTCTTTCCCATCCGTTGAGGATAATATGAAATTGACAACTTCAGATAAAGAAGTTCCACCTGAGTTGTTGATTTTCATGTATCCTCAACTCACCACCCTCCAACCCCGTATCCAATTCTTTTGGAATAATGGGTGATTTCTACATTACCATAATCTGGCTGATTATTTTAAATGGTGACTGACCCAGACATGGTCCCTGGTGGAAATGTAAAAAATAATTTTCCTTATTTTTCTGCTTATTCGTCAGCAAATTCTATCTGAGGTAATGAGCCAGCTGCATTATGAGTAGAGGGAGAAGCTAGAGGGTTTTTGGTTGCCAGGAGCTTTAGCAAGCAGCAGAGTCTGTTCCAAGGGATCTGAACCAAACCCATCCATTGAGGATACATGAAAATCGACAACTTAGATGGAATGTTACAATAAGTACATAATTTCATTATTTCCTCCTTTACCGTATTCTGCATTAAAAATGCCTTTGATCCTCCAGGAAAAAAATATTCTGAAGATAGTTGGATACAGCTGGTTGAATCTCACACATGCCTCTTGGTATTCCCTGATTGCTGGGTTAAATGTGCTTCCTTTCTGCATGGTATACAATGAATAATCATTTTCCTCAAATACTTTACTGTCGCTAATTTCTAAAACTTAGCCCTTCTGCCACAGTTTTGTCAGGATCAACTGTTTGCACCATTACAGTTGCATCTTTACTAATGCAGGTCTTGGTTGCTTTCTCATGGCCTGGTTTGGAGCATACACATGATGTGCTCTTTCAGTTAACAAATTGTACTGTGGAACACCAGTCCAGTTGTTTAATTGTGTCTTCTTAAAATTTTAACATAGTCTGTTCCTTCCAGTTTTTCTGATACAGCAGAAAATCTCAGGTTTTCCTTGTGACCTCTGTTCTATAATTTTACCTTTTTTTGAAACCTCTTCTTGAGCAGTCTCGTACTCAGCCAGCCTTTTCTTCATTTCAACCTCTGAATTTTGCAGTTTTATAAGTTCATCTGAATACCTGTTAAAGCTTTTTCAATTTCTTTTCCAGCCTTTTGTTTTTTTAGTTGAAATATTCATTCAATGCTTTATTTATTTTAATCAGCTTTGACTACATTTGACTTATTTTTTCCCTTCTAGGTTACTGGAAGCCATGTCTTGCACCAAAGCTAGAGCTTGAAATGTTTTTTGCTGAACAGGTACAAGATTCTTCCCAGTCAGTGCTTTTCTCTCCACTTTTTCTAGTTGATTTTCTTTTAGGCTCTGTAGAATCTTTGACATCCAAGTAGTATACATAATAGCTGGTAACTGAATTTTTTGAAGAGGCAGGGTTCCTGGCCATTATCCTTCGGTTTCTTTTTTTAACAACTTAACTTCAACTCTCCCAGCATGATAAACATGCAGCCATCTTGGAAGTCCTCTTGCCAGTTTAAGATTTTTGTGTATCCAGTATCGGATGCTGTTAAAGATATACCGTTATGTGTCATATTACAGCAGAGTGTATTCTGCTGTAGAATCCAATCTGATAGATGCTGCCTTATTAAGTCTAGATTCCCTGAAACAAAGTTTGGGATGAAAATCATAACAAAAACTGAGAGCCCCTCGACATGACTTGTATTTGCACTAGGAGAATGGCAGCAAAAGTATAAAAGGGTGAGCTTACAGTCATTAGGATGAGAGGCCACGTTTTTAACCTGATTGAAGGCAGGCTGGTATGGATGTTGTAATTTACAAGATGGTAAGGCAGCTTAGGTTATGACACATTGTGAGACTCTACCCTTTTTTGATATTGCACAAACCCAAATATTTTTTTCTCTTTATCCAGTGTTGGGAATATTTGTACCATCTAGGAAATGCAGTACCCTTTACACTTTTGTTTGGTTAGTTAGTTGTTTACAGTATACCACAAATAATAGAATCCTGACAAAAATGACCTGTGGTCTTGTTAAAGCAATCTAAAAAGCAGCATTTGTGCTCCAGCAAAAGTTGTCTTCCTGCCTTTGTAAGACAGAATATGGACTTGCATTTAAGCAAAGAAAGCCATATGTGGAGAACCTATACTTATGTTTAAAACAATACAGGATTGGAGAAATCCTTCTGGTAAGGCTTTCTGTGTCTTGTTTTTGTTAAGAAAATCTCCTCAGTATCTTTGTAGAGTTGCTTGTTATATTACTGCATGCATCATGTGCTGCTTTTTATATTTTGTTTAAATGAAAACATAAGCAAAGTGTGTACTGTTTCATTACAAGTAGTTACATGGTTAAGTGTTATGCTCAAGTGCTTCATTATTCAAGCTCATTTCCTGAGTATTGTATCACGTCTAAAATAGAATCTTAGCAGCTTTGCTTAGTTTCATTTCAGGGCAAAATGCACCTGCACATAGACCAGAAAATTTGCATGGTCCCTTTATCTTTTTCTTTAAAAGAAAGACATGGTTAATTATCTGCATAATACAACCACCTTTCATTTTTCAGTGAACAATTATCTGTTAAGTAATTGGTACACAACAACTGCTACCTGTTTTAATTGTGCTGATTACTGAATAATTGATTATAATATTTTTCTTCATAGTGGTCTTAGTTTGTAGTTTTCACTCCTGCGTTCAGCTTGCCCGATATATTGTCTTCACAGTTTTCCTGTCTCTGTACCTGCCTTAAATCTGCTGTATAATTTTTGCATTAGTCTGCATTATGTCCACAGCTTTTTCATGCATTCTTCCAGATCTTATACTTCTTGAACCTTCTGCAAGTTTTGGTAGTTTCATTTTTTTTTTTTTGCAGCCTGGGGAATATGAGTATGATCTTTTTTAAACTAGATTCTTGGGAGGAGTGGGTGGTCCTGACAAGAGATTCATGTGTTTGTGTGTGCGCTTGTGTATGTGTGTCCATATGTGTGTGTGTGCACGCGCATGTCAGCAGTGCAGTGTCTTTCGGCTTTTCCCAGTTAGGGGTTGGCACAACGGATCACCAGTCTGAAGATTGATTGGCAGTAAAGTTTTTACAGCATCAAGTTGCCAGCCACCCGGTGTCCATCCTTCACAGAAGGCGCACGCCCATACGCATGCACCTACCTGCATGTCTTTTAGAACTCACTCAACCGCAGGGAGGACATGCAGACTCTGCACAGAAGACAATCTAGCCGAGAATTGAAACGGGAACCTCTTGCTGTGAGGCAACAATGCTATACACTGCATCACCACAGCCAATATGCAAACAGATGATGGTAATTTTGGTTGAGGAGATGTGGGTATTGCCTTTTGGGTGGGGGTTGCCTATTGAGGATTAACAGTAACCATGGGGGTTAGACATTTGGAGTAGGAGATAAGAAATTAGTAGAGCAGGCCTGATGTGTTTCATATTCTTTGTTGGATTTCATGAATTTTGTTGGTTTGTTCATTGAGGGTATGGCATTTACTTATTGCTTGCTTGAGAAAACTTTGACGGTACTTTTCTGTTATTGGGACAACACGTCTAACACGGTAGGAGGCGCTCGCAATACTGTCACAGCTGCTGATTTTGTGGATTATAATAGCGTAGCATAGGTCAAAAACCTAGCTGGGGATAAATCTGCTATTCATCACTGAAAATGGAGTTAATGACAGGAGTGTCGCACTTTATGTCAAACTAAACTGTTACGTCTAGGGCCCAGTTGCATCTTTACTTGTATTTTCCCACTAAACAGTTGCCAGTACTCTTCCATTAAAGCAATAATTTTAAGTCAAGACTATTTGTTCTGGCAGTTGTATTTTCCTAATATAACGTATCCCAGCCCCCTTTGTAACAACCTTGTCTTCAAGTAAGTTAAACAAAAGATACATTCACTAAGTAAACACACACACAGTTTAGTAGTGCAGTTATACAGTTGCTTGTATATTGTTGAAAGAATTGTCGTATGCTTGTTTTGAATCCATTTCACAAACATGACCTTGTTCCTAATCTTGCGTAAATGAATATTGTTTATGGCACATCTGTGTTTCAGGTTATTCGTCATTAAAAGGGTGTAAAAGGTACAAGAATGAAGGGGAAAGTTAGGTTGATTACTAGCTTTTTTGCTAAGGGGCTACAACTTGAGCAATGCTTATCAAAGGTTATGTTAGTTATGTCAAACCAAACAGTGCAGCACATTATTGTGTTTCTTTCGCATTAAAAAAAACGCTTCAGGGCTAACAGGTGTGCAATGATTGTATGCGCCTACTCCTGCGTTAGAAGTGTTGCCCTGATAAAGGAAAAGTAACACTGGGACTGTTGCTATATTTAATTTTCTATTTGGATGGTATTGAGGAGGGCTAGAGAACATTCCTGCTTGTTTCAGCTCATGGATGTTTTGCTGATTTGTGGAGTTGGAACAATGGATTGTTTCAGAGGTTCTGGAGATGTTTACTCACTTGCCCATTGTGAAGGATTCTGGCTTCAACATCATCTGAATTGTTACACAACTGAAAGTTTCAAAGTACTGTTTAGACAACAAAATTAAAGTGCTAAGTGAGATGTGTTTTATTCTTTTGCGAAAGCTTTGTATGAAGACAGCGTATGTATTTTGAAACTTTGTTAAACTATGTTTCATGGCCAAAAGGGATATAGGTTGATTTAATGTCTGTTGGATTTAAGAATCGCTGTTTGTTGCACTAAGTGGAGTCGTAACTCTCAGCCTCCGAATGCAAGAAATCAGGATAAGGCCAAAAATAATGTGAGGGAGAAAGGCTTAAATCAAGGACAAATTTTAAATATTGCTCTTAATAACTTAGAAAGTTGCTGGAATAACAGGTATTGCATTAGTATATATTTCCTGAAGTAAATAAAGTCTGGAATTTATATGTAGGTCATAATTTACTGACTTCATTCTCCAATGATTTGCTACAAAGCCACAAATTTTATATGGAACAGACCAAAATGAGTCAAAAATCTGGACATTCTGCAGAAATAGTGACAGCTGAAAGGTATGGGTGTAATTTTTACATACGAGGATATTGAAGGTAATTCAATTGCTGGTTCTTTGGGTGGCTTGTACATTCCTGGTCATCACTTTATATGTTTGGTAAACAACAGTGCTTTAGTATTTTCTTTTAGTTTTATTCAGTGCATTCCTAACTAAATAGCAATTTTGTAATTAATATTTTATTTTTTATTATGGTACTTGTTTATCATTGCATCTTTTGTACAGTCTTTGAGTTTAAGCTGTAATAAAACTGAAGTTAGAATTACTGACACTTGGAATAACTTCAAAAAGAAAAAAACAGAAATGTAAAACTCACTAACCTTTCAAGCATCTTGTATATAAACAAGCTCCAGGATCTCTGTACTGTAAAGAAAGGATCTGAGACTGTGGACTTTGAAGTTTAGTGTTTGCAATTCCACAGTTCTGAGGATGATAGTCCTTACATTTTCAACAGGCTTGCTAGCTGGCTTACCCCAAAGTACATGTAGTCACTTGATGACTGAAAAAGGAAGAGGGTGCATAAGGCAATTCAGAGCAGCAACTGGTTTGTGCACAGTAGTGCCCTGTGCTGGAATTTGCCTTGAGAGTGGGATTCCATCTACAGTGTTATCAAAAAAAAAGTGCTTGTGGGTTGGGAGGAACTATGTACAATCGACCTGTAATCTGTAAAATTTATCTCCTGCTCTGTAGGTTGCCAGCAGTGGTGGGTGAACTGTCCAAGGTTTTGCAAGATAGCTGGCATAATGAATGTATTCATTTAGTGGGTGATTGGGTAGCATTATTTCTTTTTATTTTCTTTTTTTTCCCAGATTTGTGCAGTAATGGATTCCATTTAAATTTTGTATAATTTCACCAGCAATTGTGATACAGCAAAACTCCCTGCTATAAAATCCGTTGCTTTCTACATACAAGTCCTTCCTTGACATTTTAAGGGAAATCCTAACCTACAATAAATGTTTCATTATGTAGATTAGTATTGTGTTGTATGTAGTGAACAGATCTTCAAATAATTCCAGTTATTGACTAAATATTGCTTTAATCTCAACAGATTATACAGTTGTTACTGTTAAAATACACAGGACTTGGGAAGTTCTATGTTGGTAGAGATAACTTGTATATATGATTGATCTGGAAACTGACGTGCATTACAATATGAAGTTATATTTAAAACTCAAAGATCAGTACCATTATCTTGTATTCTTCTTTGTATGTGCATCTATTTCATTACATTTTTTCTACTTATGTGATATTTTTTATTGCATATATCCTGTCTTGTTGGATGTAGTGGTGGTATTTTAGATAAAGTCTCCATTGCACAGGAAATGTAATACTTTATCTTGTTTGCATTTGCATAACAGCGGTTGATATTTGAAAAGTTGAGCTAGTTCCTCCAGTTTAAACAACGACAAAAGTTACATTGTGAAAAAAGTTTTTACTGCAGCAGAAAATGTGCCAGTATAAACTTCACTCGTGGGGAAACCATCTCAAATACCTAGGTCACAGGGGCAGTGTAAGAACAGTGCAACACATTCTGAAATGCTAGCGTTAGTTCTGTGAATTTTGTGAAGTACATTGTACTTGTAAATGCATGAGAAACGCACTTGTTTTATCCACACCATAAACTTTTTGCCATCTCACGTAAAAGTTAGTTGACTGTTAGGTCACCATAAAATGAATGAGTATTTGATCCACTTTAGGGTTGTGGGAAAACCAAAGCCTGTTCTGCCTCTGAATGGGCATATGACACTGAAGCTAATCTAGAATGGGGCACCAACCCATGGAAGGATGCACACACACTGTTTGGAGGTTTTATCAGATGATTGTATGGGTCACTGATACAGTCCTTGCGTTATAGAATGAGGTCTGACATAAACCATGCTTTGAGCTGGGCACCCTTCTCCCAAAGTTGGGCTGATGTCACCTTTACCTCAGATGTTTTCATGTATCTGTTTATAACGGTAATGTACACCTGCACAATCTTTAGTTCTTTCTTCCTGAATGTACAATTCAGGCACCAGAACAGAACTTCCATTAGTCCAACAGTCTAGGCCTCAGGCTACAAAGCAAGCAGATAAGCACCCATTTGGGGGCTGTCTTTCTCATAAAGTAGTTTGGTCTACTTGGTTTTTGAAGTCCACATGATGTTCAGACTGCAGCCTCCTTCATAAACTCTTTTGTCAAGTGCAGTACGTTTGTCTGCAAGAGGCTAAATTAACTTTCGACTTCTGAGATGTATGTATTGCCATGGCTTAGACCACAGTGTTTCTAAACTGTAAGAATGCGAAAGAAGTCTGTCTTGGTATGTCATTGTCCATGTAAAAGTAGGCCCTATTATTCAACCCCCAGGCTAGTATTGCAGATGGCCACCACCTCCCATTCCAGGTGGGACCGATGGTCCAGAGATGCCAGTTCCATTGAAGTGTTCACTTGGTCCTTAGCCCTGATGCCTCACAGCCAGGATCACTGGTGAATCCCCTTTAGAGGCTTCCTCATTTCTGAGCTCTGCACATCCCACCAGATTAAGAGAACTCTGTTTCCTACTATGGGTGATTATCAGTCGTCCATTTAAAAACACCTCATTATTAGACAAGGTGATGGCAGTACCCTTAGTGTTATGATGAGGACATCTGCCATGTTGGAAGTTCTAAGCGCAGGGATGTCCCCCTTAGGCATTTAAGAACTTTGTACTTGTCCCTGTACCTCATGCCTCTTCTGAGGTGCAGGCCTCCGACCATGCCATGTTGCTACTGGGTGGACTGGCTATCCCTTCCAGTCTTCCTACTCCTTCCCAAGAGTGGCCCAACAACATAGTATTTTATAGTGCTTTCAAACTGCCCCACATTTATCTGTGTGTGCGTGGATTCTTACTCATTGATCCTGAAGATGAGAGAAATCTGGGCTAGAGATCCCAGATGCCCTCACCTTTATGCTAGGACAGAGATGGTGAAGATGCTATGACTTCTGATTTGCTAACAGAAGACCTGTCCTTTTGGCTATCCTCCGCTAGAGCACAAGGTCTCTGCAAGGCTACAGAAGATTTGGGACTGAGACATCCCAAGCCAGTAGATGCTCCTGTTCAAGAGACTCTCCTAGATGTGTTTGCTGCTTTCCTGGAGCCAGACTTTAACCCCCCAAACAGCCAAAGAGACCTTACAGATTATATATAGTGTAGGATCCTCACATTTTCCACTATATAATGCAGCAGGAATCTTCCCAAGGACCAAGACTGTCTCCAGAGACTGTGTATTTAAAAATAAGGAAAGTAAATTGCGGGCCTGTGGGACTTCTGGGGCTGTGAACTATTGTTCCCATGTATTGAAATACAAGCAGTGCTACTTCAAGTAACTGGAAGGTTGTGCAGTAGTATAGGATGAAATCTGGTTTAAATCCAGTTCAGGAGAGCTATCTGTCGGATGGAGAAATGTGCCTTGAAGTGTGTGTATGATATGGTGGCTGCAGCATCCAGGCCTGTAGCTATGTGATCTCTTCTGCTTGGGGTCTAAAGAGTAATTTCCAAAATAATGATACATTAAGGAGTTGCACTTACATCTTTGGAACGGGAATTGAGACCCCAAGCATACTGTTTGCCAAAAGGACTGGAGGATAAGTGGAAGATTGTATAATGTTAGACACCTTCCAAGTAAAACTAAAATGCCCTCCCAAACCAGATCCTTTTTACCACAGGACAAAAGGATAACAATCAGAGGTAAAAAGGCCTGTCAAAAAGGAAGAGAAGATGGCAGCAAATAGATAGGGAAAGTTATGGGGTCATCATGGCAGTCCACCCAACAGAGAGCAGCTGTGACTGTTAAACATCCTCCCTTCCCTCCTTCACAATTCTCACTGTAGCCCTTGTATTACCCAACACTTCTTTATCTACGCAGCCATGTGACTTTCTCCTCCCAGTATTAATGTATCATAACAATGGGCCCTAGACTCCAGGGTTTTCAAGCTACATTTCATCTCATAATTGAGAAAGGCTGTATTCCTCCTGTGAAAAAGGATCAACAGACTTTTGGCACCAGTTCTAATGGAGGTGCTAGTTCAAGGTAGTGCAGAGAGGGTTCCTACAAATCAGAAAGGAGAGGGTTTTTTCTCAAGACTGTTCTTGGTTCCAGTGAAATATAGCCTCTAGAAACCAATTTTGGACTTGTTAAAGCTAAACAAAGTAAAGGTGCCAAAATTCTGGAGACACTGTTTCCCCCTTGCTAAGCCTTCAAAGTCTTGTGTAGTACTAGATTTCAAAGATGCCTAACTACATAGAATGTTCTTATGGTATGTATTGGAGGTGGGGATCTCATTACCAGTTTACTTAATTACCCTTTGTTTTAGGCATTTTGTCAGGGTTATTTACAAAATACCTGGCCCCAGTGATAGCACATTGCTGAAGTAAATGGCATCTACATTTATCCTTACATAGCTGACTGCCTTATCAGGACTGAAACAGTACAGGAAATATAGAGGGCGATAGAGTATGCCTTTCAATGCATGAGCAGTCTGGGATTCACTCTCTGCATGCAAAAATCATAGCTGTGTCCTTCCCACAGAACTGTTTTGGATACCAGCTTCTGCAGAGCCTTCCCATGATGAAGAGGAAATTTTCTAATCGTCGTCTTATAGATCATGGCAGACAAAGCCAATGGATGGCCAGGCACACCCAGAGAATCCTAGGTCACAGGCATCCATTATCTTCTAGCCAGGATGCACGAGATCAACAGGTGGACTTTTTGGAAACTATTATGCCAGTACTGATCTCTGTCAAAGGGAACTGGTTTGGTGGATAGTAGAGGTCTAGAAAAAGAGGGGGTTCCCTTCAGACCGACCATTCCAAATCAGATCCAAAGTACAGATATCCTGGATCTCAATTTTAAGCAGATAGACCCCTCAAGAGAGCACCTTCACATAAACCTTACTGAGGTGTTGGCAATTATCTATATTCTAAAAACATTTAAGATATTGTAAGCACCAGGAACATTGAAGCTAATCACAGACAGGACCATAGTGACATGATTGATAAATGAGGGGATTCAGCACACCTAAGCAAATCTGGGAGCAAGCTCTGCATTAGTCTGTACGCTTTGACAACCTAAATTCTTACATTTAGAAGACTTTAAAGCAGACCATCTTAAGGGTTCAGGCAAATCCTGTCAACTCTGGGAAAAGGCATCAATTTTGTTTCATTTAAAGTTTCTCAGTTAGATACTTTGAGCTCATTGTGACTCGTGTCTTACACCTTGTGCCTTTGCTTTTGTGAATGCACACTTCCTTTGGTTCTTGTTTTCTTTTTGTGTGCGTTGCCACTTTCTCATTTTTGGATCAATTTTGTAATGCTTAAGCCTTCCAGTATGGCTGCACAGTGATCAACAGGTTGATTTGAGTGTTCCCATTCTGAAAACAGAAGCTGTGTTTAAAAGGGGGGTATTATAACCAAGTAAAATCCAGTCACTGGCTACTAATTACACTTGCTGGATGCCAGCAAAGAAGAATTTTGTCACTGGTTTGTTGTACAGTTTTCGTGAGTTGTATTTAAGAAATATGGAGAATATGAAATGAAAAGAAGGGAAAGTCATGAATGGGGAGAATCATGCAAATGGTTAGCAAAAAGCAGTTTTTTTTCAGCTTTGGTACAAGAGATGGGTTTTAGTAAGTTGGAGGAAAAAATAAATCCAGTCCACTCGGGTGTTGAAATAAAACACTTAAGGAATATGTCAACTCAAATAAAAAGGCTTGAAAAATAGACAAAACTTAAGCTATTCTGAAGAAAGTGCAAAAAAAAATTAGAAGATGGATGAAGAAAATGCTGGTTAAGAATGAAGCTTCTCAAGAAGAGGAGCTTCGAAAGATAGCTGAGTTTAGAAGATCATGCATACAGAAAAAGACTGAGGCTTTTGTTGTATCAGAAAAATTATAAGGGACAGACTATTGCTTTTATGAAAGTAGAAATGAGCAGCTGGTCCAGTACTGCACAACAAGATTTGTTAATTGAGAGGGTAGATTGTGTTTGCTCCAAACCTGGCCTTGAGAAAGCAGCCAATACCTATGTTAGTAAAAATGTAGTTATACCAGCAGAAAAAATTGATCCTAGCAAAATTGTGGTAGAAAGGGAAAGTATCAACATTGGAGAAAATTGTTTCTGGAAAATGATCATTCCCTGTACACCAGGTGGATGAGAAGACATTTTATCCCAGCAATTAGGAAATACCAAGAGTTAAGTATAAGATTCAAACTGCTGCATCCACATGTCTTAATTTTTCCCCTGACGGTTCAAAGACATTTTTGATGCAGAACAGGCTAAGGAAGAAATAAAAAAAAAATCATCCAACAAAGAGCTAGCAAGCAGGAGGAGGCTGATTCTCATTCATCTGCCAGCAAAGCTCTAAGAGATTGTGCCAGTGAAAATATTAGCAGTGTTCCAAAGAAAATGCTAGAGTGAGAGAGAACTGCAGGAGTTTTACTTGAAGAATCAGGAATATCTTGCAACTGAACCAGTCTAGTGATGGGAAAGTGAGACGATCAGGAAGAAGACCAGCAACTCTAGTGAATAAATGGGAAGCTGCAAAGCATTAGTCACATTTGTGAAATACAGCTTTGCAAGAAAAAGTGACTGAGAAAGACTGGAATTGTGTTGACTAACTTGTGGGTGGACTATAAAAGCATGTACCCCAATTGGTTGTTAAAATTAAAATTTAAAAGAGCATAAGGTAAAAATGTAAAGCCACTTTTCTTAATTTTCCTTGTGAAATGTTTTTTATACAAATATTACATGTGATGTAAAGTAGATGTTCTTCGTCTTCCATTGCTGCAGTCCTTACTATTGGGGTATAGTCCGCATCCAGTCGGCCCGAATACCAGAGTATAAGGCTGACGTCGGTCAGGGCGCATTAGACTGACGTCAGTACGTCAGGGTACTAATGCGCATGACCGGCGTCATATCCTCAGTCTTTTTTGCCGCGTGATCCGATGCAGAAGCAGTTTTGCGAGTGCAGGTTGGCGTTCTGAAATATTTCCGAAACCGGAGTTTCAGACCGAATCAGAGTTGGCTAAGTACCCCGTTGGGAACATTTTGGTTTTTCTTGCCTCAGTATTTAACCGGATGTCAGAAAAGTGAATAACTGTATTTCTTGTGGGAAACAAATACCTCATAGGGATTACCATACATTATGTATACCTTGTTTAGGGCCTGAGCACGACGTTGTTGGTTGCCGCTCTTGTGCTAAGTTTAACAAACGCACTATTAAGAGGAGGTTAGACTGTGCCAGATTAGTGTTTGGGAAGCGTTGCAATTATAAAATGCCGTCGGATGCTCCGGCGCCCGCTTCATCCAAGAAGCGCAAGGACAAAACAGCGAAGCCTAGGGTTGATGAACCGCAGTCCCAGACGTCGGTTCTTTAGATGGCTCAGTGGAGCCAGAGGTTTTGCCAGGAGTTTCTATAGAGTCTCAGGCAGAAACTTTACTGTTACAGGATGTACCCTCTCAGGAGGCAGGCCAGGCTGAGGGGGCTTCTCAGGTAACTATTCTTCCCTCTCTTCCCAAAGTAGTTAGAGCCTCTCCTTCTGTTGCCAAAACTTCTTTTAGAGGTAGGCCAACTTCAGCTTCAGTAGGGGCTTCTCCTAGCCTTCGGGTTCTGTACCTAAGAAACATATGCTTAAAATGGCAGAAGATTTGATTACTATGATTAGAGGTTCTATGGGCCCTCCTGATAAGAGGCCTAGAGTGGAACCAGAATTTGACAGTTTTGAACAGGGTTCAGGGGCTTCTGAATCTTCTGCGGAAGATTTGCAGGAGTATCCTCATTATTCTGATTCTGATGTGGATGATGCCACTCCTTCGGCTTCTCCTCCTGAGGATTTTTCATTTTCAGAGACTCTGCATTCCATGAGGGAGCACTTTAAATGGGAAGGCCAGGATTACTCTGATTCCAGGAAGAGGCTTAGGGAATTCTTGTTTTTACCCCAGCATAGGCCCTTAGCTATACCTCCTGTGTTGAATGTGGTGGAAGATGTTTTGCAGAGGCTTCCCTGAACCCTGATTCTTTGCCTCCTGCTCCTGTTAAACCTGATAGGTACTATAGGGTGCCCGAAGCTCATAAGTATTTGTTTAAGAGTCCTAGGGCGGACCCGGAAACTGTTTCTCAGGGGCCTAAAGGTGTTAAGGCCTCTGTGGTTAAAAATCCTGTTCCCACTGACAAAGAGGCAAGGGCGTTAGATAGGTGGGGTAAGAAAGTGTATACTTCTTCCACTCTAGCCATGAGAGCGTTAAATTGTCAGTTTCACGTGCTGAAATATCAAAATTATCTCCTTTCACAATTGAAATCTAAGGTGGATGCTTTGGCGGAAGGTATTGATTGTAAAGACTTGCTGGATTTAGTTTATGTGTCTGAACAAGTGGGCAAGCATTCTTTGCAATGTGGTTTTGATGCTGTGCAGGCCTCCTCGAGGGTGGCTGCCACTAGTTCTGTTCTTCGCAGGCATGCCTGGTTGAGGGATCAAAATTTGGCTGAGCATGTTAAGACAAGGATTTTGGATGCTCCTTTACAGTCTGATGTGTTGTTTGGTTCCCCTGTGGAAGCAGTTTTAAAGAAAATGGAGGACAAAGCTAAGTCTATGCAAACTGTTAAAGATTTGTTGCAGGTACAGCCACCGAAGTTTAGTAGAAATTGGCCTGCTAAGGGGTGGACATATCCTGCTTATGATTCCCAGTCTAGGGGTAGGTCTAGACGTGGTAGGGGCAGGGCTCAAGGTTCTTTTAGGCCTAGAACAGGAGTTCACCTGCTCAGACTTCTGGTGAGGGCAGGGGTCAGTCCTTTCGTAAACAGACCCAATGACCTGCCTTTTCAACTGCCAGTAGATTCTCGTCTGGCAGCTCCTTTGGAAGGACAACTGTCTCTTTTCAAAGGAAATTGGGATTTAATTACTCAAGACAGATGGGTGTTGGACATCATTCTACCAGTCCCTGTGTCAGAAAGGGGCCTAGGATTTTATTCTCGCATGTTCCTAGTACCAGAGAAGGGGAACACGTGGAGACTGCTTTTGGATTTATCTCTCCTCAACACTTATCTGGACATTCCCAAGTTCAAGATGTTGACGTTACAACAGCTTTTACCTCTGCTGGGCAAAGATCACTGGATGGTAACTTTAGATCTCAAGGAAGCTTACCTTCATGTGCATATCAGGCTAAGTTACAGGAAGTATCTGCGGTTTCAAGCTGGAGATTCTCATTATCAGTTCTCTGCATTGCCCTTTGGCTTATCTGCTGCGCCCAGAGTATTCACAAAGGTTCTGGCTCCAGTGATAGCTTACTTCAGGCTACAAGGACTTCAAATCTATCCTTATTTAGACGACTGCCTGATTCTGGCTCAAGAAAAGGAAGACCTTCTACAGCATCTGGACTATCTTATAGCAGTGCTAAGATGCCTAGGGTATTCTGTGAACGAAATAAAGTCCAGTCTAGTACCCTCTCAAGACATGTGCTTTCTGGGTGTGAGACTGAATACAGCAGCCCAGATGGCCTTTTAACCCCGGACAAACAAAAGAGTCTGTCACTTTACTTCCATCAACTATCTCATCAGTCCGTGCTGACTGCAGAGACAGTCCTTCAAGCATTAGGGTTCATGGCATCTTGTATTCTGGTGCTTCCCAATGCCAAACTGCATATGAGGAAGTTACAATGGTATCTCGAAAATGTATGGACACAGCACTGCCAGGATTTAGACACTGTCATTCAAATAATACCTTGCCTTCAAAGAGTATTTTTGTGGTGGGCTCAGGAATGTCACCTAAACAAGGGACTCTCTGTGACCCGGCCAGAGGCGAGTCAGATTTTACCGACAGATGCCTCAGACGTTGCTTGGGGAGCTCATCTAAATGTAAAGTGGATACAAGACAAGTGGCCTGCCAGACTACAGCATCTACATATCAACATAAAGGAGATGTTAGCAGTCCAGTTCGCATTTCTGGCTTTCAAGGAGTTACTTCTTCCAGGGCAGGTGTTGATTCTAACAGACAACACAACTGTCATGTGGTACTTCAACAAACAAGGGAGAACACATTCTTATCCTCTATGCAGGCATGCAATGATTTTATGGGAGACTGCGCACGCTTGCACCTACCTCTTCAGGCAAGGTTTCTGCCAGGAGCACAGAACTCCTTAGCAGATGTGTTAAGCAGACAAATCATGGATCCCCACAAGTGGAAACTGGATCTTCATGTATTTCAGAAATTGACAGTGTCATGGGGAACTCCAGACATAGATCTGTTCGCTTCTCCACTAAACCACCAGCTGCCACAGTTTTGCACAAAGGGGTTTCATCACACAGCTTGGAAAGTGGATGCTCTGTCTTTCAGTTGGACAAACCTTCATCTGTATGCCTTTCCACCTCTGCCTCTTCTTCCAAAGGTACTGTTAAAGGTCAGACAGAACAGGCCAAGGATGATTTTGATAGCTCCAGATTGGCCTCGCAACACTGGTACCCTCTACTACGGAGTCTGGTAAAGAAGCCTCCATGGCCTTAACCTTTGATTCCACATCTGTTATCCCAGCAGGACGGTCATCTGCTCAATGTCAAGCTTCACTCTCTTCCTCTGACAGCCTGGCATATTCTGTGTTGAAACACAGCAGGTCTCAACTTCCTCAACAAGTTTTAAATGTGATTATGGAAGCTAGAAGACCTAGTACAAGGAAAGTGTATGCAGCAAAATGGAAGAGATTTTTATTTTGGAGTAAAGCAAATAATTTGGAGATTTCTGAGCCTAATTTGAGTATGGCTCTTCAATATCTTACTGAGTTACTGGACAAGGGTCTGTCCTTCTCTTCCATCAAGATTCATGCTGCAGCAATCTCAGCTCACTATGATTGTGACCCACCATTGTTTTCGCATCCTTTGTTCAAGCAGTTTCTTAGAGGGGCTAAGAATATAAGGCCCCCACGTAGAGCTCCTACTCCTGCTTGGGATCTCAATTTTGTGTTGGAAAAACTTACTCTACAACCTTTTGAGCCTGCGGCTACTGCTGAATTGAAATATTTGTCATGGAAGACTGCTTTTTTGTTGGCTATTACTTCTGCAAGAAGGGTGTCTGAGTTGCAGGCCCTTATGGCAGTAGAGCCATTTTGATTTTCCATAAGGATAGGGTATCATTACGTACTAATCCTTCCTTTATGCCTAAGGTGGTTTCTAGTGTGGCTTTAAACCAAACTATTCATTTGCCTACCTTTTATGCAGACCCCCAAAATAAAGGGGAAAAGATTTTGCATACTTTAGATGTACACAGGCAATTGCGTTATTACTTAAGCAGGACTAAGGATTTTAGGCAGTCTCAGCAGTTGTTTGTTTCTTTTGCTTTGAGTTCGCAGGGCAAGCCTGTGTCAAAACAAACTATTTCTAGGTGGATTGGCTTTTGCATTGCATTTTGTTATTCCCATCATGGCAAGGAGGTTCCAGCTGGGATTAGGCCTCATTCCACTAGGGCTACTGCCACTTCAACAGCATTTCTACGGGGTGGCAACTAAGGATATTTTGGAAGCAGCTACTTGGAGTTCAGTGCATACTTTCTCTAAGCATTATCACCTTCCTATCTACTCTAAGTCTAGGGCTGGTTTTGCCACAGCTGTTTTGCAAGGCATGTTGTCAGCTCCTGCTTCTTTATGATTTGCCAGCCTCCCTTACCTCTGCTTTGGGATTCTACCCAATAGTAAGGACTGCAGCAATGGAAGACGAAGAACATAGTACAGTTTTGTACCTACCATAAATGTAGATGTTCGAGGATTCCATTGCTGCAGTCCAATTTACCCTCCCTCCTTGCCTCTGTGTTTAGGGGTGGTTGTGTAGGTGATTTACCTGCTTATATTTTTGTATATATTGTTCATGTTTTGGTGCAGGTATTTTGGGCCTTGTCTTTTTCGGGTCTTCTGACATCTGGGGCAAGAAAAGACTGAGGATATGACGCCGGTCATGCGCATTAGTACCCTGACGTACTGACGTCAGTCTAATGCGCCCTGACCGACGTCAGCCTTATACTCTGGTATTCGGGCCGACTGGATGCGGACTATACCCCAATAGTAAGGACTGCAGCAATGGAATCCTCGAACATCTACATTTATGGTAGGTACAAAACTGTACTTTTGTATGTTATGCAGTCAGGATATTTTAAAATGTGTGGAGTGAGTCTTTTTCAGCAACTGCTGTATGTGATAAAGATTAAAGTAAACCAGTACTAAGCCTATGTATCTTATAATTAAGATAAACTTGTTTTGGTCCAGCCTTCTTTAAGGTGCAACTGATGGATGGTGTGGGATAAAGTGCAAATGGACTGATTTATATTAAAAGTCTGTTATATGTAGAACTAAGATAATTCCCCTCGTTTTACAAGGATGGATGTCTGGATTGATTTCACTGACTTTTTCTGTGGGGATATTTTTAAGAAAATATGTTTGAAAGAAAAATGATTAAAGGCACAAGAATGCTAAGTTTCTTGAATCTGCAAACTTGTTAGCTTGTTTGTATTTTTGTATTAGCAAATGCTGTCAATGGAAGAGACATGAAGTCTGCAGCTGAATGTAGTTGGCCGTAAGTTGTCTGTTCATTGTGTTCTGAGTGAAATGTACAAAAATTCCTTCAAGCATCTGTACAGTTGTTAGATTTTTGATCCTCATTGCTGACTACTTTTGCTTGGAGACAAGGTGCTTGCAGGTGCTCGGAGACAAGGTGCTTGCAGGTGCTCGCAACTGATTTAGAGAGTACTGAGAGAAGTACAAAAATTTAAAGTTACACAGGCAAGCAGTTCGGTGAAAAAAATTGAAATTGGTGAGGTGAATAAGAAATAGCAGCCTGTCTACCATTCGTAATACTTTGAGTTTAAATTCCGTGGTGGTGTAGCGGTAGCGTTGTTGCCTCACAGCAAGAGGTTTTCCCGTTAGATTCTTTGCTGGAGTACGGGGAGTGCCTTCTGTGTGGAGTCTGCATGTCTTCCCTGCGGTTGGGTGGGCATTCGAAAGACATGCGTAAATGGGCATGCCTTCGTTGAAGGTTGAACATCGAGTGGCACCTCGGCTTTCGTGAAAATCTACTGCCAATCATTAGCGGACCGGAGTTCCACTGTGGCGACCCCTAACTGGGAAAAGCCAAAAGACAACAACAAGAACGGTATACAATTTACTGTTTAAGGGAGACAGTGCACTTTTTCTTAGGGCTAAAAGTTAGTTTCTAAAAGTATGCAAGCTGTCTTTACACATCTAAGAGGAGAAGAGGTAATAAAAGTACAGAAAGCAGTCTGGGTAACTTGTACTGCAGCATGTGCTTTTGCCTGGGTAACCCTAATTTTGTAATTTGTGGATGCCATTGATTTGAGACAGTTGCTGCTAACTGGAGGGTTAAATTTCATTAGTTGAAAAAATATATAGTTTTTAGTTTGTTCCAAGTTACTAGGGGATGGAGAGTTCTGAAAATGTATTTAATTTTTTTGTTTTGCAGGTTTTCATTGCAAAATCTCTTGAAATGTGACATAGTTTCAAATGAAGATGAGAGGAAACAACTGTATAGAAAATCAACCTGCAAAACAATGTGTGCATATAAGACAAAAGTTGGAAATGCACATTAAAAACAATTGTAATATGTGGGAACATTGTTTCTATCATACTGGCTATTCTGTCCATATATTGTAACGTAAATGGTCTTGCACTTAGACAAAAATGAAAGCATAATGAATTATGTTAAGAATTATAGGGTGCAGGTAGCAATGCTGCAGAAGACACATTTTGAAATGAGCGATCATTTGAATATGTGAAAGGATTTTTCAATGGATATTTATCAAAGTACCAGGAACAAAGGAGAAAGGGGAGTAATACTGATTGCTAGAAGGGCTCCAATAGTGATAGAAAAGGAAAGAAGTCTTAGGTTTGTGGTAGTAAGGGGGTGTTGACAAGTGAGGAGCTTTATGCTTGAATGTAATTGTATTCTACCAAAAACTGCTATTATGGCACTTGAAACTTTGGGAGAAATCGTTTTTCAGTGGGCAATATTTCTAGTTTGGGACTGGAACTTTTATTTACAATAGTAAGGAAGACATTACTGTAGTAAGGATGTATCCGGGGGACCTAGAAGGGAAAATCTAACACAAGAAGTTAGATTTCTGAAGAAAGTAAAAAAAAATATTTGGTATGGAAGATGTGAATTCAGTAGATGGGACTCTGGAGCCTAATATGAAAATGGTATCAAAGTACAACAACTGGTGTAGTCTGGATAAAATTTATATTTCGTAGGAGCATTTGCATTTGATGAAAACATGAAAAGCTTTGACACATCCAATACCTATTTCAGATCCTGCACTGATTAAAAAAAAACTGATAAAGTAGAGTAATTTAGATAAAAATTAGTCACTGGCACTTTCCTACTTACCTGCAAAACACTGTTAATCTGTCCACTTTTTGCACACTTGCTTTCTTTTGAGCTATGACACATTGCATTCTTGTTTATCATCCCACCACCCACACACTATTTTTTTCTCTCCATCCATTCATGCTGTTCTAGATGCCAGTAATTTAAGACTGCTGAAGATGGAATGTGGATTAGGTTAAAGGAGGAGGTGTGTGTGTGTGTGTGTGTGTGTGTGTGTGTGTGTGTGTGTGTGTGTGTGTGTGTGTGTGTGTGTGTGTGTGTGTGTGTGTCGCAGCCATTCATGGGAAAATAGTGTCAAAGCAATGAGTTCTGTAGTGATTTCAGATTCAGGTGTTTTTTTTTTTTTCACGTACTTAGGAGCACAGGCATTATGCAGTGCCTGTGACATGGTCATATACAAAGGAGAGGGACAGGAAACTTTAGATATACCTCCCAACCTTGTAGGCTTTTGCCCTAACATGAGTTTATTAAAAGGTTTAAGAAGGGTGAAAATCTGTAGTTGGTCCACAGTGTCAAGTACTAATCATCCCTGAATTCCTTGGGTAGAGGAAAAGGAGACATTGTGGACAATTTAGTGGTGCATATGTGTTTTACTATGTATTTATGTGGAAATTTTCAGGGACACAGGGTTCCTGTGCTTTTACTGTGTGACCACTAGCACTATTACCTACCATGGGAAGTGCTAATCAGCACTTTCTGGTAGATAAGATGATTAGGATACATGCAAATCTGGCTCTAATGATGTCTTTCCTCACTACGGCTAATGTTTCTCTGAATTGTAAAATAATGCATTGTGTTAACAGCACCTTTTAACCTTGGCCATTAATGCAATGCAGTAACACTTAGAGTTCTCTAGATTTATTTATTTATTTTTATTTATTGCATTTGTTAACCGGGTGATGTCCACCTGTGCTAAGAGCCCGTTTTCAGCAGGGACCTGGGGAGAAAAGCTCCAACAAGTAACAATACTAGGCATAGTGATTATATAAAGACACATTACAGAAGATATAGGACTAGAAATAAGAAGCTCTAATACAGACACAATATTAAATGCACATTCAAATGCACCCACAACAGTAAACATGAAACTAACAATGAGGGGATTTCTAGAATACAGAAAGTACAAGTTCAAATCACAGTGTGACAAAATATTTAAAAATATATATACAGTGAGATATTAACCGATAAACGCATAGTAGTAATTGGATGTCGAGTTATGAACAAAGGTTCAGATGCACCCATATTCAGCAGAGCAGTAGAATGTAGTCGCAACCTATATGAAAAACAGCATAAGGGAAAAAATTTGGGAGGGATTGAATGTAGGAAGAGAGCTTGGAAGAATTAGCCTGGAGAATGGCAGGAGCAGAGCCATTGGCTGGCTAGGTGGTGGTTTGAGTTTTTTTGAACTCATAATAGTTAGGGTCTTTTACGATGGGCTGAGGAAGCGTGTTCCATAATTTGGCAATTTTGTAAGAATAGAGGAAGTCGCCCATGTTGGTTGTGGTAGCGGGTAACCTGTAGCATTAGTTTATCTGATGATCTGAGGGACCTGAGATTAATACTAGGTTGGACTAGGTTAGAAAGAGCAGGGAGTTTGCTGGACTATTTTGTGGGCCATGGTGAGTTGGTTGAGGGATAACCGGTTAGGGAGTTTGAGCCAGTTGAGCTGAGAGAGAGCAGTTCAGTGGTGGATCCTATTTGGGTGATTGGTGGCAAATTTGGCAGTTTTGTTGCAACAGGATTCCAGGTTATTGAAGTCAGATTTATGTAGATTTGTGACTATGTGAGAGATGTAGAGGAGTGTAGAAAACAGATGCGACTGAGCAGTGGCCAGCCTAGCACTGTAAGGAAAGGTTTTGCCCAGTAGAGGGTACAAAGTTTGATATGAGCTTTTTGGATAATCAGAGAAATATGTTTATTGAATTTTAGATTTTCATCTGTTTTGACACTTAGAAGTTTAGTTTGGTTAGTAGGGTCTATCTTGGTACCATCTGAGGAGAGAATTGAGAGAGGGGACTGGCATGGAATGGATTTCTTGTTACTGAAGGCTATTATCTTAGTTTTGTTTGGGTTTAGAATGAGTTGGTGTTCATAGGTATTTCTGTCTTGAAAGGAAGATTGCATTTTTACTTGAAGTTCTTGGGGTGAGGGGGCTGAGCAGATGAGTGTAGCATCATCAGCATACTAGACAATGGAGGCTAGCTTAGTTGCAGAGATGAGGTTATTTGTAAATATGCTAAAGAGGAGAGGGCCAAGTATGGAACTTTGGGGAACGTCAACAGAGATCGGGAGTGGGGGGGGGTAGGTTGCTTTCCCATTTAGTAGCTTGCTGATGATTGGAAAGATAGTTATGAAGCCAGGACAGGGATGAGGAATTGAGGTCATAGGATGAGCTTTAGTAGCTGGTGGGAAATAGTGTCAAAAACTTTGGACATATCAAGAAAGATAGAGGAGACAAGTTGTCCTTCGTTTAAGAGATGAATAATGGTGTTGGTGAAAGATAGTAGGGCAGTGCTGGTACTATGTTTAGGTCTAAAGCCGTGTTTGGGAACTGGGTAATAGGTTGTGAGTAAAGATGTGGTTGAGGAGTTGGTTGTTTATGCACTTTTCTAGGATTTTTGCAAAGGGGGAAAGGATGGCTATAGGATGGTAGTTTGCGAGTTCTCTAGATGGTCTGCCTTTGTAAAGGGCAATGAGGTGAGATATTTTCCATAGAATTGGGACATATTGTTATGAAATAGATCTGTTAATCAGGATTGATATGAGGTAGGCAATGGAAGAAGTTATGGCTTTTAGAAATTCATTCAGAAGTAGGTCACCTGTGAGACAGCAGGGTTTTAGCTTGGCTAGGAGTGTTTTTATGTAACTAGTTTGGCCTGGAGTAATAGTTAAGGGGTAGGGATTATCAGGAGTAGGAGTGGGGAAGGTAAGAGGTTTGTTAGGTTGATCATTTAGCAGAGAGGTTATAGTATGTCCAAAATGCGAGTTGAATTGAGTAGCAATAGAGTCAGTATTATTTGAGGTGACTGGGGCACGGGTTGAGTGACCAGGGCTGAGGAGATAATTAATGCTTTGCCAGAATTTTGGGGGGTTGTTTAGGTGAGTCTGTTGGCAGGTCAGGAAGTAAGCTTGTTTATCTTTCTTGATTTTGATTTTTTTTTTTTTGTTTTTTTTTTTTTTTTTAAGCTCTATTTCTTACCTGTTGATATGTAGACAGGTTTATCTCATCGCTGGTCGCGTGGTAGGCTGCCCAGGCTTTGTCTCTGCATTTTAGTAGGAGTTTGGTGTCTGTGGTTAGCCAAGGTAGGTGTTTGGCTTTTGAGTGAACTTTTCTGTTGAGATCGAGATTAAGTATTCTAAGGAAAGTATTGTTGAAGTACTGAACAGCTAGTTCTAGTTGGAGGTTTTTAAGTGGTGCCCAGTTGCATTGTTAAAGTAGCTGATTAAATGAGGAGGGGAGAATTTATTTTTTTTTTGCTACGAATGTATTTGTAAGTAATGTTGCATTGAGAGTGGACACGTTTCCTGTATAAGAAGGTTGGAGTATGGTCACTGAGGGAATCTGGTAGACAGTCTGCTAGGTAACCAAGGTTTGGTTTATTAGTCAAAATCCAGTCTAATGTTGACTGCTTTTTGGTACGCTTGTCTATGCGGGTTGGACAGGTTATGGTCTAGGTGAAGTTGAATAGGTTTAGGAAGTTGGAGAGTTTGTTGGATGAGCAGGAGTGCCAATATAGGTTAAAGTTATCAAGAATAATAGTTTCTTGGTTGAAACTGCTAGATGCCCAAGAGAGTAGACTTTCAATGGTTTGAAGGTTATTGCTAGGAGGGAGATAGCTGAGGTAGGATTTCGGAGTTGGGCAGGTCAGGAGGAGCACAGCTTAGTTGCACAACCTTGAGGGTGTTTTTTGAACATAATGGCAACACCACCACTTCTTTTAATCTGTCTAGTCTAATGATATTATAACCAGTTGTGGTAACTTCTAAGTCTTTGATGTGGGGTTTAACTAGGTTTTAGTAAAATCACAGCTGTATGTAGTAAGTAGGTGGCTAGGCAGCATGAAATTCACTACCCCTTTTTACAATTCTGCAAAGATTAAAGCTGGTAAAGAGCAGGTCAGCATTAGAGGTGTTCGGTAGAGGTGGGTAGGAGTGGGAGTGGTTTGTAGACTGATTGGGATTTGTTGGGGGACAGGTGGGGATGATTGAAGTCAGGGTGAGAGGTTGTTGTTGGGATGCATGTCAGCATGGAGTTTAATTTGTTTTAGAGTGTGCAATAGGTGATGTCTGTCTGTTAATTAATTTGTGATATCAGAGTGTACGAAGACTTGGGGTAGTGAGTGTGTATGTATTTGAGAGGCTGGAGAAGAGTGGTGGAGTTGCTATAAAGTTGCGGGCTAATCTTGGTGTATGTGTGGATGTGGTGGAGATGGGAGCATAGAGGAAGTGTTGGAGAGTGAAAGTGTTTGATGTGGTTTGAGTTAAGGGAGGTGGCACTGTAGGATAGGTAAAGAAGGTGAAATAGAAGCATATTGGTTAATAAGGAGTAATAGAGATGCATGGTGGTGGGTAGGTAGAGAGGTGAGCAGTAGAGCTGAGTGAAGGAGGGGGGGTAGAGTGGATTGAAGGAGATAATTGATAGGAGTATATGATGGAGAGGGTGGGGTTGAGGGGGTGGGCAAGTAGTTGTAAAGTCAGGTGTGGATAGGCTGATGGATGGGGGTGTGGTTTAGCTAAGGAATAAATGTGGGGGTGGGTGGAAATGGAAGTGGGGTAGGGGAGTGGAGTGAGCCAAGAGCAAAGGGGAGTGCAAACAGAGTGTGATGCACCAGGTTTCTGTCAAACCTGTTTGACAGAATTGTGTAAAGCCAATCTCCAACTTGGAAACAGCAGGTAAGTATGGTAGGGTAGGGAGAGAGTAGAACGCCAGGAGGGGAAACTCGGCTAAACTGTTACATAGTAGATAGACTGGGGGGGGGTAGCACTGAGTCTACCAGTTTGTTAAATTATTCATCATTAAGGTGAAAAAACAGATGAGTTAGCATTGATCTGTATTAAAATGGCTAGTTTAGAGATAGTTGACTGCAAGTGATTGATTAGTAATTCATAATGCAATTTGTGTGATATATTTACAGATGATATGCAGTGATTTTCCTATGTCTTAAAAAAAAAAACTTTACCTGGCAGATCTCATTTTCATGGTTGTGATCTCTTTTGTAATTAGTTTTAAAGGGTTACTTGATAAAATTTGCTTCTAACACATGAAGGTGAACACATTCAGTTGAATTCTTTTGACAGGAATACTTGCATTATGTCTATATTATGTGAGCCTGATGGAAACGTCTCCATATTTTATTGTGAGTAGTCTAAAGTCCCAGTGTGCATTTGTTTGGTAGTAGGTGTCGTGGAGACAATGCAAGTTGGTAAACTATTGTAAAAGCAGTAAGTTAAATTGTTTAAAGTTTTTGTAATTGCTTTAAAATTATTTTCCACTGGAGCACTTAAGTATTTTTACAGATTTCCCTAAAAATGACATTAATATAGTCTACTTCGGGTATGCTGAGTGAGCAAAGACATCTTCACTTGTTTGCTTAGGACTTCCGTGTGATTAACAGGAGTTTTAAAACTAAACTTTTCAAGAAAATATGTAGATTGGAGACCTTTTCCAGAAAGTGCTCACAACAGTGAAGTTGCAGTGTGCAGCCAGTTAATATTACACATAATAGAACCTGTAAACTTCAACTTTAAGTAACATGAATTGCATAGAGTTCTTATTAGATGTGCAGAGGCTTGCTTTTAAGGCCCTTTCACAGTAATCTCTCTGCGAAGTAGTCTGTCTTTTTTTTTTTTTTTTTTTTTTTTTTTTTTTTTTTTCTTTCCTTTTTGTTCCTTCCCATCATTCATGGTTACTGGCCTAGCTCTCCAGCACCTGTTCACACTGGGTTTACTAGCTATTTTCCTTGTTCGACCTTCACTTAATCCAGTATGCTGGTGCCAGTTGTGGAATGAGCACACTGAGTACTTAACATGTTTGAGCATCTTGCTGGGAGTGGGTCGTTTTGTTTTGTGACTTACCTGCTCCTCCCCTTAATTGTAATCCAAATGGAATGCTTCGGGCGGGAGGGTCTGGCATGCACTGGAGGTCTGCAGTGTATAGCCTTGTGTTCACAGTAGCTTAGCCATCTCTCCACATAAATCCCTGTTTTGGCATGGATACCATTGTACCATCCCTGGCCTCCACTAAGGATTTTTGTCATGAACACCTGCAGGACCACCCAACCTGAAATGGCTATACCCTATTCCTCTTTGCCACCTCGTCACCAGTGCCACTAATCGAACCCAGGTTGCTTGGGCTGTAGTTGGGTCTTTATCCCTCTACGCCACCAGAGTGGCTGTAGTCTCCTTTCATTGTGACATTTAATATTTTGAAACCAAAAAGCAAAAAAAACAATAAAAATAAGAGTCCTGTAGGCCACACAGATTCCGACAGGTGCAACAGCCAGTAAGTGTGCAGTATAATACAAAATAGTGCAAAAACAGTGTATTAGCAGTTTCATTTATTAAATATAAACTTCATTAGATAAAACCACATTGTTTGAACTCCATTTAAATAGCAGCCTGTAAAAGGTCACATGGTTGCCGAGCACTAAGCAAAGCATTTTTTTTTCTTTTTTTTTTAAAGTGACAAAATACATTATTAAAAAACAAAGAGGACGGATAAAAAGCTTTTAAATACTACTTAAATGAGATTTAAATAACATTTAAATAAAACTACCTCTCTAAAGTCTCCTGTTTTAATAAACAGGAAATAGATGTAAAACCATTAATCCCTGACCAGCTACCACCATTTAACTGCAGTTGCCAGTACAATTCACGTTTTTCTAAAAGTAGCTGCCAGGGATCATGACGTAGATCGTTTGGCACACTCTCTATAACCACAAACTTAGATATGTCCAGGAAAGACACTAGTGTGTCTAGCTAAAGCATTGCTTTCTTTTTTGTGTTTAATATCATTGTTAGAAATTTTTTTGCTTTGCCTAGAGGTTCACAACAAGGTGATCATGTGATTTCGATCATGGTTTTTTTTTTACCATATGACCTTTACTGGCTACTATATAAGTGGAGTATACGAAGTTTATATTAAATGAACAAAAGAGCTAATCCACCCTTTTTGTACTGTTATACATTTTACTGCACATTTACTGGCTGTTGTACCTGTCAGGGTCTCTGTGGCCTGTGGGTTTACTTATTTTTTTTTATTAAACATTGAATCCAACATAAATATTTTGAGCTTGTAACTTTATATTAATAATTCAGATGCATTTTTTTTACTATTTGTAATGCCTTAATACCAAAGAAGTTTAGAAAAGTAAAATATGCTTTGCTTAATTATGGCTTGCATAGGTTTCATATCAGTAGTTAGAATTCAGGAAAACTATGAAGGCCTTGAAGTATTACTTTTTTTCACATTATCTAATTAGTTATACATATTTTCACTTTAACATGAACATAATTTCTGGGAAATTACAAGTTTATTTCCCAAGTTGCAGTTTATACAACATCAGAGGAATTCAGACTTCATCATGCAATCTTAGTAGTCTAGTAGGAGGTGTTAATTTTTTTTAATGTTCTTTCTTATACTGAGATACTTAAATGTTGTTCCTATTGCCTGAAGACCTCAGTGTCATAAATCCGGCACACATTCCTTAGCAACAGTGCAGCATTCCATAGCTTGCACTTACAACACCATCCAGCAGAAATATTGCCAAGAGGAATTATCACACTGGAGTGAGTGGAGTCCAGACCCCTTATGATATCTGTGACTGGCCATTACATATGGGAATGTCCTAGTCATAAATTACTTTAGTTTACCTGTGCATGTCTCTCTATAGTCACTAGGCTGAGCAAGGAAAGGGTGACTGTGAGCTGCCTGTCAGATTACAACAGGTTGCTAAGGTACTCCTATCCCTTCACCACAAGTACACATATGGCATTGGCTGTGGATTATGTAGATGAGAACAGTGTGAAACGGACGTCCTTGAATTAGAGATGTGGTTGAGCCCTCTGAGTATGCATTTGAGTTTTTTATGACACTGTTGTTGAGCAGCATTCTGTCTTGATTGAGCATACCATAATATATAACCAAAAAATGGACTTTAGTATTTGCGTTACTTTTAATGTCATTCTGATGGGCTTCAGTTTGTCTTTATGGAAGGAGATGGGTGACAGTCTTAACTGTTGTGCAAGGAGGTGGCCTGCATCTCTCTTCTCAGGGCTTTCATATGTTAAGACTTTCTCTACTCCTGTCTTTCCTTTTTAGGCAGTGTCAGTTTGCTACAGATGCCGCTGAGCAAAACCTTATCAGGACAGCTTTGGTAACAAATTCCTTAGAAGTATTCCTGTCTCTAGAAAGTAATGGCTTCTGCATCATAACTGAAACATGTTTCCAGTACAGTGGTAACACACTCTCCCTACTAAGATTGTGTGTACCACTCATTCAGGTCCTCTGCTGAGTGCATCTGTGTTATAAATGATGGTGTATCTTTACTCAAATCTATCATACATAGATATATGGCAAGATAACCTATATCGCTTCTGCATCTTTTTATCCATCATTAAGATCCCCTGCTATATCCTGGCAAACTACAAAAACCCTTCTTTAACACCTTATACCAATGAGGCATGCCTAAACAAGCTTAGGTCCCTTACTGTTGAGCCTCATAGTATGTTGTACTTAGCCTAGTGGTTAAGGTGTTTACCTTACAGACAAGGTGCAGGGTTCGATTCTCACATGGAGTAATTGACTAGGCTGAAAATCACCCAGAAGGGCAGTCAGCCTAGTACTAATCTATGAACCAATCTATACATTGGAAGACCTACACTACTGCAAATAAAATGCACAGCGCTTCCTAATTTTTGTCACTGCTGACTCACTAGCCCAGGTAGTGTGTGAAAATAAATGTTGAAGTCTGAAGAGTGTAGATCAGCAGCAATAGTAAGTAGTTTATTAATCCAGATGTTGGGTAGCAGTAAAAGCAGACGTACTACATTTTGATTCTCTCAAAGCAGGAAGTTCAAGAATTGTCATATAGTAGACCACTAAAAGAGAATCTCTTCTGACGTAGCTAAACTAGTAGCAAATAGTGTTATAAATTTTTTTATCAAGAAGTGTCCAAGTGGGGTTCTGTTGTAGTCTGTCATGTAATAATGATGTGCCAACCTGCCAGAAAAGTACAGTTGTATGAGTATACTTTAACAGTAGATGTTCAAGTAGGCGAGTGCTGCTATAGCCTATTCTATATGGGTTATTTATTGCCAAGGTTATAACAGCCAGTCAGTCTTTCAAAGCCTTGGGCTCCTTACATATATACCTCCAGATTTCTGGCAACTCGATCTGACGGGAGAAAACCAGCAGCTTGGGAGTAAAAGTCATCAGTACTTGCCTACTGAAAAAGAGGGAAGGGGTTGGGAGGGTGGCTTAATGGCTAAGGTGTTTGCCTTACAAACACAAGGTGCAGGGTTTGAGTCTCACAAGGGATAATTGGCTAGGCTTAAAATGGCTCGCAAGGGCAATTAGCTTAGTACTAAAACTATGAACTATCCTGATTGTGAAAGTAAACTTAGGAATACAAAAAAAAAAAAACCCAGGCAACAACAAAATAGAAATAAGGGGAAGGAGCGGCTACTGCAGTAGTGATTTTATTGAACATGTACTGTTATAGTAAGTGCGTTTAAACAACTGTACTAGGTTCATTTCAAAAATCCCTGCTGCAGTAGCCTAAGCTATATGGGTAGAATCCTAAAGCTTACACAGCCTAGGTGGCGGCAGATAGAGGGGCCAGGAGATCCTAGAGCATTGTCCTAACAAATCGTGCTCTGGACATGGAAAATTAATCTACTTCATTGTGTGTTGTGAAAGTAGATACAGAAGACCAAATAGCTGCCTCTAGAGAGCTTTTAGAGTCTACCGCTTTCCAATAAGCCATCAAAGAGGTCAAGCCCCTGGTAGAAATACGTGTGACTTGGAAGAATCTTACTGTGGTGAGAATTGTACACAAAAATAACAATGTCGGAAATGGTCTATTTTGACACAGGTTTTCCCTTTTTCTTCACTTCCTAGGAAATAAACTTCTCTTAAATTTTCCTAAAAGACTTCGTTCTGTCAGGTTAACTACCAAGTTGCCTATGCTTATCCAAAGCATGGAGAATTGTTTCTTTCTTTGTTTTTAGACTCTAGAAAGGAGATCAAGATATTGGCTTTATTTGAAGTAAACTCTGAAACCACTTTAGGCATAAATGAGGGACTTATTGCAGAAATCCCATCTGTATGGAAAACCATATAAGGTTCACCCAGTATGAAAGCTTGCAACTCGGTCTTCTCGCAGGTGTCAGAGTAATGGGCAAAACCAGAAATAATGGGGATAGGGAGGACCAAAAATCTGGGTCCGATTGTAATCATTGTTCTTATAAACTTAGAATATTGCTAGACTAACAGGGTTTGCATTGGCATGCATTTTTTGAAAGATATAAAGTCTGAAACATAAATGTCTGTCACGTAATTACTGGTTTCAGCCCTCAATGATTTATCAGAAAACCACAAATTTTGTGAGGAACAAACCAAAAAATATGAGGGAAAAATGTGGATATTCTGCAAAAAAATCTAGACAATTGATATGCCTACTCTTCCCACTTGCTGATACTTAGTGCAGAAAATTAAAATCCCTAATTTTGTATTATATTTTTGCCTTGTCCATCATAACTTTTCATTCTCTGGTAAATCAATGGATTATAGTCTGATAATAATGCCAGACATTGAAGTTTCATACTTCTTATCCAAAATGTAATTTTTGAATGTTCCCAGTTGTGTCCATGTCAATGTAGGCGATGAGAAGTTCACAGTTCTGGCATAGTATTGGTTTGCATGTTCTCAATTACGTCCATCTGCTTAAGGGAAAAATAAGTAAGTGGACCTTGCTGTAACAAGGCAGCAGTTTGATGAACACACCTTGTTGACAGGAAGAGGTTTGTTCTTGCTTTAAAATAAGGCATGCTTTGTTAGTAACTGAACTGGTTATAAAAAGGGGTTTAAGTGATGGAACAGCAGGCAGTTATAATTTCTGTATAAAGATAGAAGACTGAAGATTTTCTGGCAGTCAGCAAAGGATCTCTAGAGGAAGATTGAAGAAGACTAAGTTTTACACCTCAGCCAAGATCTGTGTTCTTTTTTCTGTTCAGCAAAAACACCTGTGTAACAAAGGTAACAGAGGGAGTAAGACCTGAAGGTAGAGGAAGATTTAAATGAATTCCTCTCCAGTCTCCTGTTCTGGTATGTTTTTGATGCCAGATTAAGGACTTTTATGTTTATCTTCCTAACACTGAAGAGGTAGATGACCAAAGCACTTTCTTCAGCTCTACTCAAATTGATTAATGGTTTGTTTTTGTGGAAGTTGTGCTGTTGCTGTCGTATCCTCAGCAGGATATAATCCATATAGCTAAGCCTCTTGCAGCAGTGATCATGCAAACTTCTACTGTTACACGGCTTTACTTTCTTTACACAATGTAAATTTTACTGTGTAGTGAAACATTGCTGCAAGCTGTCAAGTTAATGATGGTATTAATGTACAGGACTGTATGGCTTTTTGGTTCCCTTTTTTTGGAGGAATGTTCAGAGATTGTGATCCTTGATTGTTCTTGTACATAGTGTGGGAGTGTGATGTTCTTCATATTTCACTGTTGCAGTCATCACTTGTAGATTATCCTTGCTGGGTAGCCCTTGGCTGGCCTGAATACCAGAGTAAAAGATTTCTCTCCTGCGTTGGTTGCAGGTCGCCTGAGACTGACGTCAGGGTTATAAAGAGAGGCAGCTGATGCCATTACATCAGTCTTTCTTGTCGTGGAACCCAAAGCAGAAGCATTTAGCGAGTGTGTTGGTTGGCTGTTGACAGAGTGAGGGAGAAAACTACTAAAGCTAAGTGCCCTGTTGGGGATTCTTTTCTTGCATTTAATCGATGTCCGAGAAAGTAAATAACGGTCTCTGCTGTGGAAAACAAATACCACCCTGAGGCTTTCATAATCTGTGTGTAACTTGTTTAGGCCCAGACCACGATGTCTCCAGGTGTTGGTTCTTTGCCTTATTTAACACTAGGACCATCTGTAGAAGAGCTGATTTTGTAGCTAGGCATTTTAGGGAGCGTAGTTATCAACACGAAATGGCTTCTGTCGGTCAGTCTACTGTGGAAATTCCTAAAAAGAGAAAAGAAAAAGACCACAAAAGGTTATGCCTACAGACAATTCAAACCTGAAGTCAGCCAGCCTACCGTTCACTTGCACAGCATAACTCAGTGAGGCGCATAGACAGCCCCTGACGACAGCTGTAGAGCCATAGCAGGCCTCTACCAAGACCATTTTGGAGTCTGGTACACCACCAGATCAGGCTTCTTTTTCTGAATTGTCAGTCGTCAGCCCCATGGTTGGGTCCAGAGACGCTTTGCAGGCACTGGCTTCCGAGGAGGCCTTTAGGATGACCGCCAGACAAAGACCAACTACCACGCCACCAGCCAAAACCATATCTAAGTCCATTGAGTCACGGAGGCCTAAGAGCAAGGCCACTCCTAGGAAAACCCCTTCCTCTGTGCTAAGTCACCAACTGCCTACCACTCAACCTGGTCAGTCTCAGCAGTTACTTAGGATGGCTGAGGATTTAATCTCTCTCATCAGGGGTAACCAGTCTGCTCAAGCTACCCCAACCAAAAGAAAAAAGGACCTTTCTCCAGAAGTGCTCTCTGAGCCAGAGTCTGAGGACTCCGAATTTCTGGATTCAGACACTGAACAACAGCCCCTGGCAGCCTTTGAGGATTCGGATGCTGAGGGAATCCATTCCTTCTGCATCCCCTCCAGAGGACCTCTCATTTGGGGAGATCTTAAACTCTCTGAGAGCATTTCCATTAGGAGGCTCAGGACTACCCCCAATCAAAGAGAATGAGAGAGTTCCTGGACTTTCCACAACACAAGCCCATAACCATTCCTCCCATTCTGCATGCGGTGGAGGATGTCTTCCTTGAGTCTGGTGTCACCCCGATGCACTGCCCCCTGCTCCCAGAAAGCCTGATAGATATTACAGGGTGCCAGATACCCATCAGTATTTGTTCAAGAATCCTACAGCTGACCCCAGAGGTCATTACTCGGGGATCCAAGGGGGCTAGAGCCACTTCCTCCAAAAATCCAATACCTTCTGACAAGGAAAGCAGAGCCTTGGACCAATGGGGTAAAAAGGTCTACACTTTGGCTCCTCTAGCCGTTAGAGCTTTCAGTTGCCAATTTCAACGGAACACACTGGAGTTATTGAAGCAAAAAATTTCCACATTACCAGACAGCACTACTGCTAGAGAGCTAGGAGATCTGATTCACTCCAGCTCTCAAGTGGCCAACCATTCCCTGCATTGTGGATTTGATGCTTTGAAAGCCCCAAGCAGGACTGCAGTTTCTGGATCAGTGATTAGAAGGTATGCATGGTTGAGAGAACAACCTTTGCCTGACCAGGTTAAATCAAAACTGCTGGACGCCCCCTTGAATAGGGAACAATTGTTTGGACCTAAGGCAGAGGAAGTAATTAAGAAAATGGAAGACAAGGCCAAGTCTATGCAGACGGTCAAAGACTTCCTGCAGCTACAACCACCCAAATTCAATGGGAACTTTCCTACTAAATACTGGTTCTTTCCTGCCCAGGCAAAGGCTGTGCAAAGGAAAGGACTCCGAGATAGGACCTCCAGGCAACAGCAGCAAAGCCAGCAGAGGCCTAGACAGTGGACTTCTACTGTATCTAGACAAGGGAGTTCTAAGTCCACTCCCTACCCTAAGAACTCACAATGACTCCCCCTGTCCCCTCTGCCCCCCACCCCCACCCCCTACACACAGGCTAGGAGGAAGGCTTTCCCTATTCTTAAGCAAGTGGCAGGCCATCACAACAGATCAGTGAGTCCTAAACATAATTTCCCAAGGGTACAGATTCTCTTTCATAGAGAACCCCAGATTTTCAGGGTTTCCAGACGTACCAACAAATCAGAGGACAGAAGCCATCCACCAGATTTAAAAACTCTGTGCTCAAAGAGCAGTGGAACCAGTGCCAGAGGACCAAGCAGGAAAAGGTTTTTACTGAAGGTTGTTCCTAGTACCCAGAAAAGAGGGCACCTGGCGCCCTATTTTAGACCTTTCTACATTAAATTTGCCCCTCCTAGTGCCAAAATTCAAAATGCTAACCCTTCAAAACTCTTGCCAATGTTGGCACCAAATGCTTGGCTAGTGACCCTAGATCTGAAAGATGCCTACCTCCATATCCCCATAAGGGAGTCCTGCAGGTGTTTTCTACGCTTCAGAGCAGGTTCAGAACACTTTCAGTTCTCTGCTCTGCCCTTTGGCTTATCTACTGCTCCCAGAGTCTTCACCAAGTGCCTGGACCCTGTCATTGCCTTTTGCAGACCACAAAACATACAGATCTACTCCTATCTGGACTACTGTCTCATCCAGGAGGACACCAAGGAGAAACTCTTACAGGATCTCACCTTTGTCCAAACCCTCTTAACTTCTCTGGGATTTACTATCAACAGGGAAATAAATCCCAATTCCAACCCAAAACACAAATGACCTTCTTAGGAGCTCTCCTGGACACATCTAACTAAAGAGCTTTCCTCTTCTCCAGAGAATCAGAGCTTTCTCCCTGAATACTTTTCTCCGCTAGCTCGTAGAACAAACCTCACAACAAGGAAATTCCTGCAAGCAATCTGGTACATGGCATCCTGTTGGTGCCTTTGGCCAGGCTCCACATGAGAAAACTACAGTGGTACCTCAGAAACCTGTGATGCCAGCACTCCGTCACTGGAGCACCAGCTGCCTCTGATCCCCTACTTAAGAAAGGAACTTTTATGGTGGGCAAAAGTCTGTACTCTGAACAGGGTCTACCCTTTATCACCCTTCCCCAAGGGCAGACCATCACCACCGATGCATCAGACACAGCCTGGGGGGCCCACCTAGGAGACATGCACTCAGGGAACCTGGGCTCATGGAGATCTAACCCTCCATATCAACCTGAAGGAAATGCTGGAGGTGCACAGGGCAATTATACCTTTCAGGGTCCACCTCAAGCCAGGAGTGCTCTTGATTAAAACAGACAACACCACAGTTATGTGGTACATCAACAAACAGGGGGAACACACTTCTACCCCCTTTGTCGACTAGCTGTGCTTATCTGGCAGACAGCCTCAATGATGGGACTACATCTGATAACCCAGTACATTCCAGGGGAACACAACACCCTGGCAGGCCACCTCAGCAGAAGTGTCCTGAACCCCCACGAGTGGCAGCTACACAAGGATACCTTCCTCAGCATTATACACCTCTGGTGGATGCCGGAGGTATACCTCTTTGCAACAATAGAAAACAGACAGCTGACCAGGTTCTGCTCCAGGGAGTTCCACCCACAAGCTTGGAAGGTGGACGTGCTCTCCTTTCACTGGGGAAAGCTGTTTGTGTACACCTTCCCTCCCTTGCTACTGATTCCCAGTGTACTTGTAAAGATCGGGGAGGAAGGTCCAAGGGCTATCCTCCTTGCCTAAAACTGACCCAGGCAGCACTGGTAACCCTTACTCCTCAGCCTGACCAGGGAAACTACTCACAGAAAAACTGCTAACCCAAGAAAAAGGGTCAGTACTGTTTCCAAATCTTTAAACACTCAGCATATCTGCATGGCTTATACCCCAGATTTAGCTATCGGGCCACCTTTGAGCAAACACTTTCTGGATATTATTAAGGAGGCCAGTAGGCCCAGCACCTGGAAATCCTATTCCACGATCTGTAAAAGATTTACTGCCTGGTGCCACAATAAGGGTCAAAGCAGCACCCATGCCACTCTCACTTTGGTTCTGGACTACCTAGCAGAGCTCATGCAGAAGGTATTATCATACTCCTCTATCAAAATTCATGCCTCAGCTATTTCTGCTCATTCCCCAACAGAGCTACCTTTGTTCTCCCATCCCCTGTTAAAACAATTCCTTAGAGGGCCACCTAGAAGACCACTCACTCCAGCATGGGACCTAAACTTTGTCCTAGAAATACTGACTTTACCTCCTTTTGAACCAGCTGCCTCAGCAGAATTTAAGCACCTCTCTTGGAAGACTGCCTTTCTGCTGGCCATAACCTCAGCCAAGAGGGTTTCCAAGCTTCAGGCTCTCATGGCCATTGAACCTTTCATTATTTTCCATGCAAACAGGGTGTCTCTTAGAACCAACCCCTCCTTTATGCCTAAGGTGGTATCTAAAGTGGCCCTTAATTAGGCTATCCATCTCCCTACCTTCTATCCAAACCCACAAAATAGGGGAGAAAGGATTCTCCATACACCAGATGTGAACAGACAGCTTAGATACTGTCTGGATAGGACCATATCTTTCAGAAAGACTGACA
Source organism: Protopterus annectens (assembly GCF_019279795.1). Lineage (NCBI taxonomy): Eukaryota > Metazoa > Chordata > Ceratodontiformes > Protopteridae > Protopterus > Protopterus annectens. The sequence goes on along the minus strand of NC_056737.1, from coordinate 317,787,683 downwards.
AGCTGCTGGTCAGCTTCGCCCCAGTGACAGAGGAGAAACCTATATCCAAGCAGACCATTTCTAAGTGGATATCACACTGCATCCATTTCTGGTACTCTTTTCATGGGAAGATGCCGCCCAAATCCGTCGGAACCCATTCTACTAGGTCAGCATTAACTTCCACTGCCTTCCTTAGGGGTGTTCCTACCAAGGATATTTTAGATGCTGCCACCTGGACATCAGTTCACACCTTCACAAAACACTACCAACTAGCTATTTTCTCAAAATACAGGGCAGGCTTTGCTTCAGCAGTCCTGCAGGGCATTGTGGCTTCCACATAAAGCAGTGCAAGCCTAGTCTATGCTTCCCTTCCTTCCTTCCACCCTACTTTTCAGCTTTGGGAATCGTCCTACAAGTGATGACTGCAGCAGTGAAACATGAACACAGTACAGTTGTGTACACTTACCGTAAATGTAGATGTTAGTGTGTGTTCACTGTTGAAGTCCTGTTTCCCTCCCTCTTTTCCCCTCTTTATTTCCATCATAGCTTATGGCCTTCCCCAGGTTGGCCTTCAGGCCTTCTTGTCAGGGCTTCTGTAGGTTGGGGGCAAGAAAAACTGATATAATGGCATTGGCTGCCTCTCTTTACAGCCCTGACAACCTGACGTCAGTCGTAGGTGACCTGCAGTCGACGCAGGAGGGAAATCCTTTACTCTGGTATTTGGACCGGCTGAGGGCTACCCAGCAGGGATAACCCACAAGTGATGACTGCAACAGCGAATACACTCGAACATCTATATTTATGGTAAGTGTACCCACTGCTATAAGAGTTGTGATGGGCATTTGCACTGGTAGCAGAGAATGTTTTACTGAAGTATGTAAACCGGCAGAAACTGACTTTGTGCTGCCGTTTGTTCTGTTTTTCTGATATATTTGTATTTGCCTTATTTTGTTTCGTGGTGGCAGTTTTAGTGATATTGTGTTTTTAGTATGTATAGCATGAGAACACATTCAAGTCACTCCTACACAAGTTGTGACAGCAGTATGCATTGGATGGTAAAGAATGTTTTCACACAGTATGTAAATAGGCCACATACTTTATGCTGTATTTACTCACGTTTTTGTTGTTGCTTTATGACGTGTGTAGTGTATACTGTGGGTGCACATTTGGTAAAGAACACTGTAAGACTTATTTTTTGGTGTGACTAAAATATGCAATGGAGGGTTTGTGCTATATATGCCAAATATAGTATTTCTAAACCCTTACTAGCTTCTGTGCTTGCTAACATTCCCAAAGCTAGGAAAATCGCCATTTTATTGCTAAGGCAACAGGCCCTAATAATTAGACTCATTAGTCTCACAAACGTGCTGTGTAAAGCTGTGGAACATATTTCTGGGTTTATTTATCTAATAATTGAACATCTTTTAACCCTGAGTCTTCATCATTTTGACTTTGCCAGCAGCAGATCCTGCCTTAACCTAGTTAATGTCTTTGAAAAAAGTAACTAAAGCAGTGAATAATGGGTATGCAGTACATATAGTATGTCTTGACCTGGCCAGAACCTTTGACACTATTCCTCATGCAGGTATTGTTGACAGACTTGTTAATCCTAATGTAAATCTATACCTTGTGCAATATAGCTTGAGTCACAGGTAGCACTTCTAAAAGCAAAAAAGTTACCAGTGGTGCACCACAAGTCTCACTGTTGGGCCCTGTCCTGTTTAGCATGTATTTCTCAGACCTTCAGATGACTGTAAATTGGGTGTTTCAGCTTATGTTCAGTCATACTTTCTCCAAACTGCTGCACACTCCCTTGCTCTATCCTAATAAATCGCTCCATCTCTGAATCTACAGTTTCATCTTTATGGAAACAGTTCTACACTCTTCCTATTCATAAAGGAGGTAACTCCACAGAAATCTCTAATTTCAGACCTTTCACTGTCTCTCCCCTCTCTCAAAAGTCCTAGAGAAATGTGTATATATATATATATATATATATATATACTATTTCTGTAGCCAAAGACTATCGTAAACTGATATCTTGCCTATTCTTTGACCTATCAAAGGCTTTTGACACTCTCTCTCTCTCTCTCTCTTTGCTACATAAACTTACAGACCTTAACTTCTCCCCTGAGACAGCTGCATGGTTCTCTAGCTATCTCACTGATAGACAGCAGTCAGTGAGATGGGACTCAACAATATCTACCATCACTCTACAGTCATCACTATTGCTAATTTACCCTCTGAACTCCTAACTAATACCCAGACATCCTTTAACTCAGTAGAGACATGGCTGACAACCAGCTCATACTCATCCCTAAAAAAACAAAATTGTAATTCTTTCTTCCTAAACCATTTAACCACATCAAGCCTTCCTTATCTATAACATCCCTAAACAATACCCCTATAGAAGTCAAATCTAGCACAAAACTACTTGGCATTACCATCAGTGATCAACTAAAATTTTATCTACACATTAACAATTGCATCAGGACATTTGTACAGGAATAACAAATTCATCACCTCTGAAGCTAGGGTAACTCTATCTCATGCCTACCTTCTACCTTCTTTAACTTACTGCTCCCAAATACCGACAAATCTGAGCTCCTCCGTATTCACCAAACTAGAATCGACCTGTCTCAAGATAGCCAGATTTACAGCTCAACAAATATATACAGTGGATATAAAAAGAGTACACGCCTGTTAAAATGCCAGGTTTTTGTGATATAAAAAAGTGAGACCGCAGTAAATTTCAAAATGTTTCCCATCTTTAATGTGACCTATAACCTGTACAATTCAATTGAAAAACAAATTTGTTAGGGGAAAAAATATAAAAAATAAAAAATGTGCAGTAAGCTGGTTTATTAAGTGTGGACACCCTTAAACTAATACTTTGTTGAAGCACCTTTTGATTTAATTACAACATTTAGTCTTCTTGGGTAAGAGTCTATCAGCATAGCACATCTTGACTTGGCAAGATTTGTCCACTCTTCCTTGCAAAAGCACTCCCAAGTCTGTCACATAGCAAGGGCATCTCATGTGCAAAGCCCTCTTCAGGTCACCTCACAGATTTTCTATTGGATTTAGGTTTGGGCTCTGGCTGGGCCATTCCAAAACTTTAATTTTCTTCTGATGAAGCCATTCTTTTGTTGATTTGCATGTATGCTTGGGGTCATTGTCGTGTTGAAAGGAGAAATTCCTCTTCAGCTTTCTAGCAGATGCCTGAAGGTTGTGGGCCAAAAGTGACTGGTATTTGGAGCTGTTCATAATTCCCTTCACCTGGACTAAAGCCCCAGTTGCAGCTGAAGAAAAGCAACCTCAAATCATGATACTGCCACTACCATGCTTCACTGTGGGGATGGTGTCCTTTTGGTGATGCAAACTGTTGTTTTTGCGCCAAACATACCTGTTGGAATTGTGGCCAAAAAGTTCAGACTTGGTCTCATCAGACCATAACACATTTTCCCACATGCTTTTGGGAGACTTGATGTATTTTGCAAATTTTAGCCAGGCCTGGATGTTTTTGTGTGTAAGAAAAGGCGTCCGTCTTGCAACCCTACCCCTTAGTCCAGACATATGGAGAATACGGGAGATTGTTGTCGCATGTAGTACACAACCAGTACTTGCCAGAAATTCCTACAGCTCCTTCAGTATCTTGCTGTAGGTCTCTTGGCAGCCTCCCCGACCAGTTTTTATCTCGTCCTTTCATCATTTTGGAGGGAAGTCCAGTTCTTTGCAGCATCACTGTTGTTCCATATTTTCTCCATTTTTGATGACTGTCTTCACTGTGTTCCGTGGTATATCCAATGCTGTGGAAATTTTTTTGTACCCTTCTCCTGACTGATGCCTTCCAACGAGATCCCTTTGATGCTTTGTTAGCCCTCTACAAACCATGACTTTTGCTGTAGCAAGCAACTGAGTAAATGTCAGCAAACTCCTACTAGGACAGCTGAACTTTATTTGAGGTTAATCCGTCTCTTTAATCGATGGCAGGTCTGTACCCAAGAAGACTGAATGCTATAATTAAATCAAACGGTGCTTCAACAAAGTGTTAGTTTAAGGGTGTGCACACTTGTGCAACCAGCTTATTGTACATTTTTTATTTTTCCCCCTAACAGATTTGTTTGTTTTTCAATTGAATTGTACAGGTTATAGGTCACATTTAAAAGGTGGGAAAAGTTTTGAAATGATTTGTTGTGGTCTCATTTTTTTTATATTACAAAAACCTGACATTTTAACAGGGGTGTGTACACTTTTTTTATCCACTGTAAATCCTACCACTGCCTCTCCCTAAAATACCTGAATTGGGTCGAACTACCACAGCTGGTTCTCCAATCTCAGCTCCAAATCATACACTCCATTCTATATCAGCCAGCTTTCTGCCCAGCTCTATCATCCCTTATCTCCCTATATTCCCCTATCAGACATCTCCGAAGTGCAAACCAAGACCTATTAACTGTTTACAAACCTAAATCTAAGACCGAGTGCAACTTGTACAGCTACCAACCCTCTATTGCATGGAACAAACTCTACCTAGAAATACGGAAACGTACTCACCCCAAACGATTTAAGCTAGCCACCAGACTACTTCAAGAAACACTGGACCTGCCACTGTTCACACCCTCACTGACCTTAACCAACCAACATAGTCCTGTTTAACTATTACATCCCATTCCTTCTATGTAACTTCCAAAACATTTCCTATAATCTGCGTTTTGAACTTTAGATTAGCAAACTTTTTTAAAACTACAGCATGTTTTGCTTCTTATGCTTTAACTGCTATTGTGCTTTTGTATAACTTGGCGACTACTGAATGAGATGTGTAACTTATTGAATATCTCTATAGTAATTTTGTATGTTTTGGAGCTTTTCTCCCTGGGCCTCCGCTGAAAAAGGGCTTTGGCTCAGTCGGACACTCCCAGTCAACAAATGTTAAATAAATAAATAACACTAGATGCAAGGACAGTTGTCCCAAATTAATTGTGAACAAATGTAGTACAGATGATTTTGCTTACAAAAACATCCACCTCATAGTACATAGATGATGCACCCCTCCATGCAGACACTGTCATAAGGAATGTGGGCACTTTTGTTGATAATTCCATATGTTTTGACCATCTTGTCTTTTCATTAGTTTGGAAAACTTTGTCTGGTTCAACTTAAGGCATCTCCTCTAGATCAAAACACGTCTCAATTTCCATTTACATCATTTATCAAACCTGTTGAATGTAATGCCCCTTTTGCCATGTATTTGTTTAAAGTTAACACTGCTTGAAAGATCTTGGAAATTCCCAACTAAAAAAAAGAAAAAAAAAATCAGTTTAATCAAAGACACTCTGGTACCCTGACTGGCAGACATGTCTCTGAACATGGTTTCTTATAAACTCTTTCATGGTAATCAGTATCTAGCCTTTCAAACCATGAAATATTAAACTCTTGACTAACTTGTTCCTTTGTAAAACAAATGGTTACTCCAATACCCAGTTATATGATTTAAAAGACCTAAACTTTCATTAGCTAGTAAAGGCACATTAGTGTGATACATATCCTACTGTATTTTCCACCTTTGAAACAAATTTAACCATGTCAAGCAGAGTAGCAACTTTCAAGGTAAACCTAAATAATTTGATGTGCAGCCTTCAATTCTCCCCAAATCTAGCTTGTATTGTTTTCCTTCAGGAAGGAAGAAATTAATATGTTTATTGGTTAGTCTTGTAATCGTTTCTAGGCTGATTTGCCTAGTATTAACATATGAACAGTTACTGCATTATAACTCAAGTAGGGAGAAGATGAAAGATATAATTGGACTTGCCCATTGTAATATAGTTAATCCATTTTATTTCTGTAATAGGTAATTGAGAAAAGAACAGTGTAGCATCGACTGAAGAGTTTTTTCATAAAGCTGTGTCCAGTACGTCAGCAGCTTAAAATGTGATGAGGGTACTGTGTACAGTCTGAATGTGTCTGGATCTTCCTTGAAAAAAAGAACCGAACTGTTTCAGTATTGGTCATGAAGTAAATATGCAAGTCTTTGTGTGAAATTAGGTAAGGTAGGCAGGTGACCTAGTGACTCCCCTAATACAGTTTTCTGGTGTATGATAATTGCACCATCTTGATTAAAAAACTTTACTTTTTTATATTCTGAGCTCTCTGAGAAGCAATTTTTTTTTTTTTACCACTATGCAGGTGAATGTTGATATTCTGCTGTCATTTGTCACAAATATTGTATGCACCTACATAGTCCAGAACTCTGGAAGTTGAGAGTTAACTTTGTTTGCTGTGTCACCGCAGATGCCCCTGTATATGCCTGCTGTGTTGGTAGACTCCTCTTATTCCATCTCATTTTTCAGGGGAGATAGTTTCTGATGTGAAATGTCTGTGGCATTGGGCTTTATTTATTTATTTATTTGCTTGTGGACATAAGACTGTTGAATGTGAACTACTGTGTGACAGAAGAGCTTGCAGAAAAAAGCAAATGAAATGACTGTTGCATTTTGTTTTACAGGTCATCCAACTCATGCAGTCCGCATCGTCTTGCTTGGTTTTGGCTTCTGGCTTTGGAGCAGTGGCTGAGATATGATAAGGTAATATGTTATTCCTGTTTTAGTGCTATGACTGTTAAACAGAAGTTAAATTATTTATGAGCCTAGATATGGAAAACAAATAAGAATTGTGTTTTCTTGTTTGACATTATTTTACCCTTTGCAGAATTTTCAAGCCCTATATATGTTTATTTTATTTTATTTTATATTTGTTGACCGGGCTGGTCCAACTGGATATATGTCCATTTTCAGCAGAGGCCCGGGCAGAAAAGCTCCAAATGCATAGATTAATAACATAGAAAAAACAATTAGCTATGAGAATATTCATTAGCATATACTTGCAGAAGAAATATTAGAAATGAACTACAAAACACTACAAATTAAAGGTGTACAAACTGAGCATGATAGAAGAAACAGGGAAGTGTTAGTTAAAGTTCTGTAATCAGAAAAATAGGAAGTACTTGGGAGGATATAGAAAGCTAGTCAGGGTTAGTACGTGGGCAGAGCCTTTGGGTTTTGAGGTGAGATTTGAGTTGGGATTTAAAGCAGGGAGGAGAGGAGAGCGCAGTGAGATTGTCAGGAAGGGAGTTCCAAAATTTTCCTACTGTGTTTGTGAACAAGGAGTTTCCGGCCATGTTATAGGCTTTACAAGTGAAAATAAGTAGTTTATTAGAAGAACGTAGGCTTTTAAGATTGCAGTAAGGCGTAATAAGTGTAGTGAGTATGGGAGTATTAAAGGGTTTGTACAGGATTTTATGGGCTATGGAGAGTTGGTAAAATAAAATCAGGTTTTGTAGCTCAAGCCATCCTAATTGGATTAAGTTTATGCAGTGGTGAGTTGTAAAAGTACAGCCAGAGGCAAATCTAGCAATACTGTTGTAGGCAACAGCCATTTTGCTGAGGTTAGCTTTGGACAGATTATTGTAGATAGATGAGGTATAAAGGAGGGTGGACATTAGGTGAGAGTGGGCGATGGATGTTCTGGCAAGTGGAGTAAGGAATGGTTTAATTCTGTACAATGAGCCTAGTTTTCTGTTAACTAGTTTTATAGTGTTATTAAGGTGAGTGTCAAAGCATAGATTGTCAGTCTCCACTCCTAGGAGCCTGGTAGTTGGGTCGGGGGAAATATAGGTGCCATTACTTGACAAGATAGAGAAGTTGAGTGGAGAGAATTTTCGGGTGGGGGAGAAAAGTAACAATTTGGTTTTCTTGGGGTTTAAGATCAAGCATCGTTTTAGGAACGACATTTCTATGGTTTGGAATGTCTGTTGGGTGATAGAGTGAAGTTCGGATGGGGGTGAGGCAGAACAAATCAAAGTAGAATCATCTGCATATTGTATACAGGTTGCAAGAGGAATAGTAGTATGAAGATCATTAATGAAAATTGAAAACAGAAGAGGGTCAAGAATTGAGCCTTGGGGGGCTCCAAGGGTAATGGCTAGGTGGTTGGATAAGCTATTGTGCCAAAGAACTGCCTGCTGTCTGTTATGAAAATAGGAGTGGAACCACTTTATAGCACTTGTGTCTAGCGCAAAAGATTTAAGTAAGTTTTTTAGTATCTTGTAATTAACCATATCGAAGGCTTTGGATAGATCAATAAAGAGAGCAGAGGTAAGGATGCTATTATTGTTTTTTGTTGATGCAGTCAGTGAAGGAAAGGAGGGCTGTGGTGGTGCTGTGGAATGGTCTAAAGCCATGTTGATAGTCAGCTAGTAGATTGTAATTTAAGAGGTGATTTAGAAGTTGTTTTTGGACGCATTTTTCCATGATTTTAGCTAGGGGGGAGAGTAAGGCTATGAGTCGGTAGTTTGAGATTTCTGTTGAGTTGCCACCTTTATGCAGGGGAATAATATGTGATATTTTCCAGATTGAAGGAATGTAGCCTTCAATGATGGTTCTGTTAATTAGGATGGAAATAGAATAGGCTAATGCTTTGGCTGCAATTTTTAGATATTGAGCTGGTAGCTGGTTAGCTGATTGGGAGAGGAGGATTTCGGTTTGTGGGACAGAGAACATATTAGTGATGTGGGCACAGGTTGCAGTTGAAATAAGGGAATAGAAGTATTAGAGGAGGTGGACAGGGAGGGGATATCTGGGGAAAGTTGATTAGATAGAGACGGCATCAGCAGTTTGTTTTGGGTTGTTTTGGGAAGTGCCTGAGAGGCATGGGGTGTCAGAGTGGCCAGGCTTTAAGAGTCTATTTATTCCTGCCCAGAGCTTTTGTGGATTATGTTGGTTAGCTTGTTGTAGATGGTAGTAGTAGTAGTTTCTTTTATCTAGATGTATGGCTGTTTTTGTAATGTTTCTTATTTGCCTAACGTTTAGTTGGTCGATGGGATCTTTAGTTGTACGTTATTTGGTCCAGAGTTTATTTTTCAGAATAATTTTATGCCTTGTATCCTTTGATAGCCAAGGTGCAGGTTTTGAGCTAATTCTGATAGATCTTGAGGGAACGTGTGAGTCTGGAATAAATAGGAACTTTGAGTTGAAGTATGAGACAGCATCATCCAGTGGAAGGTGTTTAAGAGGGGACCAGTTACAGGCTCTTAGTTCAGTTTGGAAGGTGTCACAGGGTTAAATTTTTTTAGTTCTGACCATTTTGAATTTAGTTGAGTTAGGGGTATCAGGTTTATGTCTGATTAAGTAAGTGCATGGTCGCTTATGTCATCAGGTACTGTTCCTACTATATAAGTTTGGTGGTGACGATTAATCAGAATCCAGTCTAATATGCTTTCTTTGTTATTAGGTTTGTTGGTTCTGGTGGGTGCTTGAATGGTTTGTATGAAACCATGGAGATTTAAGAAGGTGGGAGGGTCTGCTGAGGTGCAGGTTTTCCAGTTAATGTTGACATCGCCCAGGACTATGGTTTCTTGTGGGAAATGAATGGAGAGTCAGCTGAGAATCTCTTCTAGAGTACTGATGTTATTTCTAGGGGGGAGGTATAAACAGATTATGTAGATGGATCTATGTGTATTAAGCTGGAGTTTGGAGATAAGGATTTCGGCATTACTTACAGAGGGAGGTTTATCATGTAAGACAGTAATTTGCTTCCATGTTTTGTAAATAATTTCTATCCCACCACCCTTTTTAGCTTTACGGTCCAGTCTGTGGATGTTCTAGCCAGGGGGGAATAATCTCACTGTCTTGGGTTGCTGGTTTAAGCCAAGTTTCAGACAGGCAAAGGATGTCGAATGAGTGTATGTCTAGCAGAGCATGGAGCTGGGTCATTTTATTAATACTACGGATGTTAAGATGAGCTATAGAGAGAGAGTTTGGGGGTTTGGAGAGTAGATTAGAGCTGGAGAGTGGGAGACTGATGGGGGTTAATAGTGGTAGTGTTATTTGGACCAGGGTTGGGATGAATGTCACCTGCTTGTAGGGAAAGAAGTAATCTTTTTATTTGGAGTGAGGGTTTAGTGAAAATGTGTGAGGATTTTCTGTGTACATGATTACTGTAGGTATAGTGGACCTTTCTATGAAATTTTGCAAGAAGGTAGCTGGGAGAAGAAATGATGTTAGAACAGGCTTGGAATGTGTTTTGGGATGGTGAGCTAGTAATTTGAGTGAAGGTGTGTGATTCCAGTAAGCGAAGTTGTTCATAAGGAGTTAGAAGGTAGGGTAAGAGAAGGAAAGGAAAAAGGTGAGAATAAGAGGATGTGTTTTAAATTAGTTGAAGTAAGTGGGGAAGGCATAGTGACAGGACAAATGTTCAGCTTTGATTTTCTGTTCTTGCTGCGGTTTTGTTTTCCTGACATAACAGAATATCTTGTTTACGAAAATATTTTGCTGTCTGCTCTTATTCTATCCCTTAGATATTTGCAGCTTTGTTAGAAATCTCATGCAGTCTCAAGAGGCTGTAAGGGTCTCTTCCTTTTCTGTCTTATTTTGGCACAGACCATGTAGTAACTTTTCATTGACTTTCTTTGAACATATCTGTAAATGAGCTGTTCTTGGAGCTCTGTGGATTGAGAGCTTATCTCTGTGTGTCATTTCTTTTCCTGTTCACAGTGGCAGCTTGCCTGTGTGTGATGTTAAGATATTCACTTTTCTATCTGATGATCTTTACGTTTCTCCTCTATCATGGACTGCTCCATGAGGTGTCGGAACCCAAGAATCAAGATGTTCTTCATGTTTCACTGTTGCAGTCATCACATTTGGGTTATCTGCCTGCAGGTAGCCCTCAGCCAGCCCGAATACCAGAGTCTTCGGATTTCTGCGTCGGATGCTGTCACTTCTTCCATGATATCAGGTCGTTAGGGGTATAAAACATGCAGCTGATGTCATTGCATCAGTCTTTTTTGCCGTGCGGTGCCCGAAGCAGTTCGCAAGTGCCGGTTGGCCGTCTCCTGTCTTCAAAAAAGATAAGTACCCTGTTGGGGATCCTTTTTCTTCCCCAACCGATGTCAGTAAAAGTTAACAATTGTCTTAACTGTGGAAAGCAAATACCTCATAGAGATTTTCATTCTTACTGCATCCCCTGTTTAGGCCCAGACCACGACATCCCTCGCTGTCGGTTTTGTGCCTTGTTCAATGCCCAAACTATACGTCGTCAGGCCATTTTTGCAGCCAATTACTTTCGTACTCTTTCTACGTACTCGAAATGGCTTCGTTAAGCCTTCAGACTATCGATCTTCCGAAAAAACATAAGGATAAAGACAGACTGCATAAGTCCAAAACTGCCGACTACACTTCCATTAAGCTAGTCGCCAGTCCACCGGTACTCAGTGAGGTGCTTTTGCAGCTCCTGATACCCGCTACTTCAGATTCGCAGGCCTCTACTGAGACCCATTTGGAATCCGGTATGCCACGAGATGCTTCTTCGACTATGGAACCTGCGGATGTCTCTGCCTTGGATGGGACCAGAGCCGCTGTGCAGGCACCAGCGTCTGAGGGTGTATTTAGGCCTACAGATATTCATATTAAACCTACTTCAAACTATTGACCACAAAACCTCAGCTATCTGCAAGGAAAATACTGCAAGCTCTGGGGTTCATGGCCTCTTGCATTCTACTAATTCCATATGCAAGACTGCATATGAGGAAACTCCAATGGTATCTAAAAAGCCTATGGTGTCAACATTCTCAGGACCTGGAAACAATGATTTCTATCATTCCTTGTATGAAGACAGAGGTCCTTTGGTGGGCAGAGGCCTGCTACCACAACAAGGGACTCCCTTTCACTCTACCCCCTGCCATCCAAACCCTGACAACAGACGCATCAGACTATGCATGGGGGAATCACATGGCAGGGCAGTGCATTCAGGGCAAATGGAACCCGTGACAGATGCACCTGCATATCAATCAAAAAGAAATGTTAGCTGTACAGAATGCTCTGACAGCCTTCAAAGACCGTATTCTTCCAGAACAACTATTGGTAAAGACAGACAACACCACAGTTATGTGGTACATAAACAAGCAGGGGGGAACCCACTCATACCCTCTCTGCAGACTAGCCATGGATCTGTGGAACACAGCCTTGATCTACCAAGTACACCTACAAGCACAATTCCTGCCAGGCAAACTAAATTCACTGGCAGACGACTTAAGCAGAAATCTCATGGACCCATACGAATGGAAACTAGAGCCCAAAATATTCAACCTCTTGAACAAATGGGGGGGACTCCAGAGGTAGACTTGTTTGCCTCCCCTCAGAACTACCAATTGAACAAATTCTGCTCAAGAACTCCCCACAGTCAAGCCTGGAAAGTGGATGCCCTGTCCTTTACCTGGGAAAGTCTCTGTTTATTCCTTTCCCCCTCTGCCTCTCCTCTCGAAGGTTCTACTAAAGATCAAACAGGACAAGCCAAGGATAATACTGATTGCACCAGACTGGCCAGGCCAGCACTGGTACCCCCTGTTGCGCAGTATGACACTGCTACAACCATGGCACCTGCCTCAGACCCCTTCCCTATTGTCCCAGCAGGCGGGACAGATTTTGCACCCTCAGCTTCAAACCCTGAACCTTGCAGCCTGTCTAATTCCTTGAGCTCTCCTCTAGCATCCCTCAGTAAGCTTGTATTAGATGTCATTCTGGAGGCAAGGAGGCCTAGTACTAGAAAATCCTATGCTGAAAAGTGGAGAAGATACTGTTCCTGGAGCCAGGCTCAGGGAATGGGCACAACGGTGCCCAGCTTACCTCATATTCTAGAGTACTTAACAGAAATGCTCCACAAGGGCCTATCCTTCTCGTCAATTAAAATTCATGCCTCTGCCATTTCAGCACATTATAATACTGAGCCGCCCCTGATGTTTATCGTGTTACCCTGCTGCAGTCATCACACTTGGGTTACCTGCCGTCAGGCGGTCCCACAGTCGGCCCAAATTCCAAAGTCTTGGTCCATCGTCGGTTGCTGTCGCTTCTTCCCTGACGTCAGTGCACCAGGGGTATATAAGAGGCATCCAACGCCATTTTCTTCAGTCTTTCTTGCCCCGCGGTGCTTGAAGCAGAAGCAGTTCGCAAGTGCCGGTCGGCCGACACCTGAGATTTTCGATTTGAATTTCAGTCCGAAGTCTTCAATAAAGCTAAGTACCCCGTTGGGGAACATTTTCTTGCCTCAGTCCGATGTCAGAAAAAGTTAACAATTGTATTTCTTGTGGGAAGCAAATACCTCATAAGGACTTCCATTCCTATTGTATTCCTTGCCTAGGCCCAGACCACGACGTCACAGGTTGTCGGTTTTGTGCTAGGTTTAATAAACGAACTATCAAACGCCGTTTTGACTTTGCACGGCATTACTTTGGTAGGAAATTTAATTACATCATGCCTTCGGAGCAGCCGACGACCGCCATACATAAAAAACGCAAGGATAAGGACAGGCAGCCTAGGAACAAGCCAGACTCCGAGGCCTCAGCTGGGCCTGTCGCCGGTTCTCTGGATTTCAGTGAGGTGCCTACGCAGCCCCTGACGACTGCAGAACTGGAACCCCAGACAGCTGCGGATTCCCAAGCGGAGCCTACTAGGCCAACGCAGCCATCTACCGACACCGGAGCGGAAATAGACACCGGTGCAGTGGAAACACCTTCGGTTGCAGAAGGTGTCTTCAGACCGACTACACTCACCATTAAATCTTATGCTAAGCTTAAAACTCCTTTAAAACCTAAGAAAACTGTACATCAGTCTACAGTTCAAGGCCCCATGCCTAAGAAAAACAGATGCTTAAGATGGCTGAAGATTTGATTACCATTATCAGGGGTTCCCATCCCCCTCCTGATAAAAGACCAAGACAAGAGGAGGATTATGCATCCTCTGACCAGGTTTCACTCTCCTCAGATTCCTCTAAGGAACAGGATTACACTTTTCCACCTTATGAAGACTCTGATGCTGAAGACTATTCCCTCAGCATCTCCTGAAGACTACTCCTTTGGGGAAACCTTACATACCATGAGGGAACATTTCCACTGGGAAGGTCAGGATTACTCCGATTCTAAGAAAAGGCTTCGAGAGTTCCTTTTATTACCCCAGCACAGACCTCTTGTTATCCCTCCTGTTTTAGATAATGTGGATGATGTTTACTTGTCTAGTTTAAATCCAGATTCTCTACCTCCTGCTCCAGCTAAACCAGACAGATACTACAGAGTACCTGACTTACACAAATTCCTTTATAAAAGCCCTGTAGCTGACCCAGAAACAATTTCCCAGGGTCCTAAGGGAGCAAAAGCTTCTATGGATAAAAATCCTGTGCCCTCTGAAAGGGATTCCAGAGCCCTAGATAGATGGGGAAAGAGAATATACACCTCAGCAACTCTGGCTATGAGAGCATTAAATTGCCAGTTTCACATGTTGAAATATCAGCAATTCCTAATGTCTCGGTTAAAACAAAAAATGAGCACACATTCAGAACAGTCTGAATTCAAGGAAATGCAGGAGCTGTTGCATGCAGCTGAACAGGTGGGCAAACATACTTTACAATGCGGATTTGATTCATTGGAAGCTTCCTGTAGAGCAGCTGTTACTGGCTCTGTCATAAGTAGACATGCTTGGTTAAAAGAACAAACCCTCCCTGACCATGTTAAAGATAAATTATTGGATGCACCTTTACAGCAGGATGTATTATTTGGTGTCAAAGCAGAAGAGGTTTTAAAGAAAATGGAGGATAAGGCAAAGTCTATGCAAACGGTCAAGGATTTTTTGCAGGTACAACCCCCTCATTTCAGCAGAAATTGGCCAACAAAAAACTGGTCCTTTCCAGCTTCAGACAGATCACAGAGGGGCAAATATAGATGCTCAAGGGGCAGAGGTCAGTCACAGGGCCCTTACAAACCTCGCCAATGGGGTTCTGCTACCCAGAAAGGAGGAGAAGACAGGCCCCAAGCTAGCAGAAGACAAACACAATGACTCTATCCTCAAACTACCAAGCAAATCTCTCCTGGCAGCTCCCTTGGGAGGAAAACTAGCATTTTTTGCAGACAAATGACACATCATCACAAAAGACAAATGGGTTCTAAACATCGTCTCTCAAGGATACAGATTCCACTTTCATACCTTACCAAGGATCAAAGGAATGCCAAACCTGCCACCAAATCAATGGGCAGAGGCACAAAAACAAATTACAACTCTCATGGACATACTCAAGACTCTTCCTAGTCCCAAGAAGGAACAAAGCATGGAGACCCATTGTGGATCTTTCATTTCTGAACATCTATCTGCAAGTACCAAAATTCAAGATGCTAACACTACAGCAGCTTCTTCCCATGCTGGGCAAGAATGCTTGGCTAGTCACTTTGGACCTCAAGGAGGCATACCTGCATGTCCCTATCAGCCAGAATTGCAGAAGATACCTCAGCTTCATTGCAGGTTCAACACATTATCAATTCTCTGCACTGCCATTTGGCTTATCTACTGCACCCAGGGTCTTCACAAAATGCCTGGCACCAGTAATTGCATACTGCAGACAAAGAGGAATTTAAATATACCCATACCTGGACGACTGCCTTATTCAAGCAGAAAGCAAGGACATTCTTTTAAAGCATCTGGCATTTGTCAAACACCTTCTCAGTTGTCTAGGGTACACAGTGAACGAAAAGAAATCAAAACTAGTGCCCTCAAAAAACATAATATTCCTGAGTGCCAGTTTGAATACAATGGCCCAGGTGGCTTATCTCACGCCAGACAAACCACGACGGCTGATTCAATATTTCAAAATAATTGCAACAAAGACCCAACTCCCTGCAAGAAAAATTCTGCAGGCCTTGGGATTCATGGCATCTTGCATACTTCTAATACCATTTGCAAAACTGCATATGAGGAAATTACAAAGGTACCTGAAAAGTGTATGGACTCAGCACAGCCACAGCTTGGAAACAATGATACCACTCATTCCCTGCCTTCAACAGGAGTTTCTATGGTGGGCACAGGCATGTCACCTCAACAAGGGTTAGCCTTTCACCTTACCCACAGCCAGGCAAAGTATGACAACAGATGCATCGGACTATGCCTGGGGAGCACACATGACAGGGCAGTGCATTCAGGGCAAATGGACTTCAGATCAGAGGCATCTGCATATCAATCAAAAAGAAATGTTAGCAGTACAGAATGCCCTAACAGCTTTCAAGGACCTTCCACACCCAGGACAACTAATAATAAAGACGGACAATACCACAGTAATGTGGTACATAAACAAGCAAGGGGGCACCCATTCCTACCCTCTATGCAGGCAAGCAATGACCTTGTGGAACACTGCACTGTCTTACCAGGTTCAATTACAAGCACAATTCCTGCCAGGAAAGAAAAACACATTGGCAGACGACCTAAGCAGAAACATCATGGATCCACCCGAATGGAAACTAGATCCACAAGTGTTTGCAATGATAGCTCACAAATAGGGACGCCCAGACATAGATCTGTTTGCAAGCCCCCACAACCGCCAACTTCAAAAATTTTGCACAAGGACCTTCCATCCACTAGCTTGGAAAGTGGACGCCCTGTGGACGCCCTCTCATTCAGTTGGAAAGCATCAACAGTGTATGTCTTCCCCTCCACTGCCTCTTCTAGCAAAGGTACTGCTGAAAGTCAGATTAGAGAGGCCACAAATGATACTCGTTGCACCAGACTGGCCACGCCAGCATTGGTATCCAATTTTAGGGAACATGGCCCACGGCCCACCATGGATTTTGCCACAAATTCCTCACCTGCTCACCCAGCAAGACAATCTGATTCTACACAGCCAGCTCAAGACTTTAAACCTGGCTGCATGGCAAATTACCTAAACAACCAGCCAACACCTTTATCCAGTGCTGTTATGGATGTCATTCTGGAGGCCAGGAGGCCCAGCACCAGGAAAACCTATTCAGACAAATGGAAAAGATCTGCGCCTGGAACCAGGCTAAAGGCCTAAATCCCCTTGATCCAAACATCCCTCAGATTCTACACTATTTAACTGAGATGTTACACAAAGGACTTTCATTTTCATTTATTAAGATCACTGCCAAGGAGAGCTCCAACACCTACTTGGGATCTCAACTTTGTTCTGGAAAAGCTTACACTGCCGCCCTTTGAACCAGCTTTTTCAGCTGATTTAAAATTTCTTTCATGGAAAACTGCCCTACTAGTAGCAATAACCACAGCTAGAAGAGTCTCAGAGCTACAGGCAGTAATGGCAGTGGAACCTTTCCTCATTTTTCATCAAGACAGAGTCTCTCTACGAGCTAACCCTTCCTTTATGCCAAAGGTGGTATTCAGTGTGGCCCTAAACCAAACCATTCACTTGCCCACCTTCTTCCCAAATCCCCAGAACAAAGGAGAAAGACTCCTGCACTCTTTGGACATTCACAGGCAATTACGTTACTACTTGGATAAAACTAAGGCTTTCAGAAAAACTGACCAGCTCTTTGTAGCCTCTGCTACAGGATCACAAGGAAAAGCTATCTCAAACCAGACCATTTCTAAATGGGTATGGCATTGTATACGTTTCTGCTACACACATCATGGGAAACCAGTACCTGCTAACATTAGGTCCCACTCCACCAGGGCTACAGCTACATCAGCATCCTTTCTCAGGGGAGTGCCAACCAAGGATATTCTGGAAGCTGCAACTTGGAGTTCAGTGCACACCTTCACCAAACACTATCACCTACCTCTATACTCTAAGACTAGAGCTGGTTTTCCCACTGCAGTTTTGCAGGGCCTACTAGCTTCTTCTAACCCTGTTTGACTCCACCTCCCATCCTTAGCTTTGGGATTCAACCCAAGTGTGATGACTGCAGCAGGGTAACACGATGAACATAGTACAGTTTTGTACCTACCATAAATGTAGATGTTCGAGTGTTCAACCTGCTGCAGTCCAGGTTACCCTCCCTCCATCCCCTCTGAACCAGCTGAACTTATCTCTACCACTCTATCCTATACTACCTCTGTGGTGTATTTGCTTGTGCCTAAGGGTTTTCTTTTATTTGTATATAGCTATATGTATATATTTTTTGCCTACCTATTGGGGGCACCTGACATCTGGGGCAAGAAAAACTGAAGAAAATGGCATCGGATGCCTCTTATATACCCCTGGCGCAATGACGTCAGGGAAGAAGCGACAGCAACCGATGCTGGACCATGACTTTGGAATTCGGGCCGACTGCGGGACCGCCTGACGGCAGAATAACCCAAGTGTGATGACTGCAGCAGGGTGAACACACTAACATCTACATTTATGGTAGGTACAAAACTGTACTTTCGCTCACCCCTTGCTAAAACAATTCCTTAGAGGGGACAAAAATTTAAGACCCCCCCCCCCCCCCAGGAGAACTCCCACTCCAGCCTGGGACCTTAACTTTGTATTGGAAAAGCTCACTCTTCCCCCCTTTGAGCCAGCTGCAACAGCAGAGTTGAAATTCCTTCCTTGGAAAACGGCCTTCCTTTTAGCCATCACTTCAGCAAGAAGAGTGTCTGAATTACAGGCCCTCATGGCAGTAGAACCCTTCATTATCTTCCATGCGGACAGGGTTACCCTCAGGACTAATTTTTCCTGTATGCCCAAGGTGGTGTCTAGTGTGGCCCTAAATCAGTCCATTCATTTGCCTACTTCTTTCCCTAATCCACAAAACAAAGGGGAACGAATACTGCACTCTCTGGACGTGCACAGACAACCTGGATTATATTTGGACAGGACTAAGCTTCTCAGGAAATCTGAACAGCTGCTAGTTGGCTTTGCTGCAGGGGCAGAGAGGAAGGCCATTTCAAAGCAAGCCATTTCCAAATGGATAGCCCATTGCATTCATTTCTGCTACAAGCACCATGGAAAACCTACCCCACAGGGATAAGATCACATTCCACCAGGGCTGTATCTACCTCTGTGGCATTTCTCAGAGGAGTCCCTACCAGGGACATCCTAGAAGCTGCTACCTGGAGCTTTGTACATACCTTCACCAAGCATTACCACATGCCTATCTTTTCTAAATCCAGAGCTGGATTTGCCACTGCAGCCTTGCAGGGCTTAATAGCTGGCCCTAATGCTCTTTAACTTCCTCCAACATTCCATAGCTTTGGGAATCAACCCAAATGTGATGACTGTAACAGTGAAGCACGAAGAACATAGTACAGTTGTGTACACTTACCATAAATGTAGATGTTCGAGTGTATTCACTGTTGCAGTCCTGGTTACCCTCCCTCCAGCCCCCTGACTTCTCTTGGCTTCACCTTTTCTTCTTGTTGGTATATTTATTTTTTCTTGTGTATTTGCTTTTTGATGGGAGTGTACCATACCATTTAATTGCTTCCTATTGTGGGGGCAAGAAAAACTGATGTAATGGCATAGTCTGCATGTTTTATACCCCTGATGACCTGACGTCAGGGAAGAAGCAACAGTATCTGACACAGAAATCCAAAGAATCTGGTATTCAGGCTGGCTGAGGGCTACATGCAGGCAGATAACCCAAATGTGATGACTGCAACAGTGAATACACTCGAACATCTCCATTTATGGTAAGTGTACACAACTGTACTTTATGACATGAAGTCACAGTACTGATGCTGTTTAGCCCATGTCTGAAGTGGACTTTATTTTCTTGTCCACTTACTATTAACCCTGCTTCCTGCATTGTGTTGTCTACCTTCCTGTGCATTTGCAGTACAACTTAGGACAGCACAAATTTACTCATTGTTCCACATTTCATTTTGCATCACTGTACTTGTAATCAGTCAATCTCATCTTAAAATCATTTTCATAGACTAGTTAAAGATTTCACTGTCAGGATCATATTCACTTCTTTTCCAGTCTTGAAGTGGCCACCCTTCTTTGAATCTGTGGAGTCTTGCATCCTTTCTGTGCTGCAGTCAAAGTGATTCAGAAACCTAGGTATCAATTCCATTTACACTGTACTCCCTTAGGCAAGCTGGTGCAGCTGTACCAAACTCTAGCTTGTGGTTTTGTTTTGCTCTCATTTCTTCCAAAGAACTGAAACAGTCTCTGTGCCTGTATCGAGAGATTTGTTGAACAGAAACTGGAATACTCACGAGGCACCCTCTAGTGAAAATGATGAGCATGATTTGGAACAGGGTTATAGAGGTAGATGTATACAGAAATAATGCAAGGGAAAGTTTGTGTTCCCATCTGCAACTCCCTCCCCTCTTTTTTGGCCAAATTTGGCCCAGCCGCTGGCCTCAAACTCCTCTCTCAGTCAGTTTGAAATACCAAGTATGAAAAAAATAGGTTCCTATCACGTCATCGAACTTTTACAAGTTCGAATCACATATGGTCGAGACCATATGTTCGAATTTGTAAAAGTTTGAGCGTGTGAATGGAAATCTCCATAGGTGATGATTTCCATCATGTTCAATGTGGTGCGATCTCTGAGTTGGTATATTTTAAGTAGCGGAGGGTGGGGGGTGCAAGGGGGCTTGGAGCCGGTAGTGTGTTTGTGGTAAATGATTATTCATTGCACACCAGGCAGAAGAGAAGCAAATTTATACCAACAGTCAGGGAATGTCGAGAGACAAGTGTAAGATTCAAGCTGTTGTATCCAGCTGTCTAAGGAATATTTTTTCCTGGAGTATCAAAGATATATTGTTAGATGCAAAGAAGGCTAAGGATGAAATAAGTGTATCCAACAAAAAGTAAGCCAGCAAACAGTTGGAGACTCAGCTTCTCATTATTCTGACAATAAAGCTCCTAGAGAAACTTTGCTAGTAATATCTTTTCCAGTGTTCTGAAGGAAAATGACTGAGACTAAAAAAAGACACCGAAATTGACTAGACGAATAAGGGTACCTTCAACCTGAACTAGAGTTTGGTGTTTGGAGATGGAGGTGAACAGGAAGAAGACCAGCAACACTGAATTAAGTGACCGATGCTTTATAGTCTCACATTTAGTTACATTTGTGAAATATGACTTTGCAAGAAGTAGCAGCTAAAAAAAACTGGACTTTTGTTGACTTGTTAAACTTGTGGGTGGACTGTAAAGGGTACACCCCAGTTTGTCAGTGTTTAGTGGGACACAAAAAAAGAGGGGGGGGGTGCAGTAACTGTAAGTAAAACAATTTTGTTCTTACTAGTGCTTTTTGAAAACATTTCATGACAAACTGAATGTTATATATGTAAAACCATTTTGCAAAGTGGGGGCAAGTCTTCAGTGACTGCTATACATGTTAAATATATTTAAGTAAACCAGTATTATTTTGATAAGAACTATACGTTTTACAATGTAATGAGAAGAAAGGCTTGACAAAAGCAAGTTTAATGTTAATATGCTGTGTTCTTGGGCTGCTGGGGTGTGGTGTAAAAGTGCAGAGAGTACATTATATATAGAATGAAGATATTTTCTTATTTTTTACAAGGGTGAATGTCTAGATTATTATCGTTGGCTTAAGCTATAAATGTGTTTTTTTTGTAAGCATATAGACTTGAAAAATAAGCCAAAGTATTGAAAGCCATAACAAATGCTAAGTTTCAGACATCTGTAAAGATATTGGTTTACTTTTTCCATTAGCAAAATGTTCAGTGGGAGTCTGTCCTGAGTGAAACTTAAGATTCATGTTGACTACTTTTACATTGAGACGAGCTGTCTGCAGGTGCAAACAATTCATTTTGAGAGTTCTGAGCATTCTTTGTTGATGGAAATACAACATTTAAATGTACAGTGACAAGCAGTTCATTTAAAAAATTTGTCTTGTTAAATGCATTAAAACATTAAGGCTGCTAGCGATACTGCTGTTCACTTCCCATAATTTCTGTGTAAATTTAGATTTATTTAAAGATAGCTAATGCACTTTTTCTTAGGATTAAAGCTTTTGTTTTCTGAAAGCATACAGTCTGTTCTTTTCTCATCTGTCCTTCTCAGAGACAAAAAAGAACAAACAGCATTCATTGTAAGTGGGAATACAAGCTGTAGTATGGGCTTTAGATTGGGTAACCTTAATTTTAGTGGGTGCAGTGGTCTTTGTGGCAGTTGTTCCATCTCTAGGTTTAAACTTGATTTTTTTGAAGATATACATAGCTCTGTTTTTTTGCCCTAAGTTAATAGGGGATGAGGGTGTTCTGAAAATGTTTGCGAGAGATTTTTTCATTGAAACAAAAATTCTTAAATGTGACATGGGTTCAAATGTAGATGAGAAGAAATAAATCTATAAAAGATCAGCATGCCAAACATTAGTGTGTGCATGTAATACAAACGTTTGAAACGCACATTCCAAAAGTGTTGCTTATAATGGGCATGAACAATGGCTTTTTATTATAATAGCCACTCTGTCTATATTATATTGGAACTTAAAAGGTGTGTTAGGTATGGAAAGAGTATTGAATTATATTAAATGCAAGGTACAAATAGCAATGCTGTAGGGAACACATTTGGAAAGAAATAAGCTTATGAATCTGACAAAGGATTTCAGGATTGATATTCAGCACAATATCAGGGAATGTCAGGGACAAAGGGAAAGGGGAGTAATTATAGTAATTGTTGGGCTCCAATAGTGATACAAGATGGGGAGAAAGACCGTAACAGTAGATTTGTGGTAGTAAGGGGCTATTAGCAAGGGAGGAAAATTGATGCTGGTATGCTTTTATATTCCACCAAAAACTGCTATTATGAAGCTTAAGAAAATTTTGGGAGAAACAGTACGCTTTCAGCAGGGATTATTACTTATAGCTGGGAGTAGAACTTGATTTGCAACAGTCAGAATGTATGTGGGGGACCTGGAAGGGAAAATTTACCAAAAGTGGGTAGATTTCTGAAGAAATGTATGGAATATGTGAATTCAACAGAAGGAGCTTTGACAGAATTTACATATTCCTCAAGATACAAGTGGGCTAGACTAGATAGAAATTTTCACAATAATGTGTGCATATAATTGAAAGCTTTGCTACGCATACAGTAACCATTTCAGTTCATGCATTAATAAAAACTAAGAAAATGCAGGATAATTAAGTAAAACTGAGACACTGATGCTTTACTACCTGTCTATAAAAAAGAGTAATTTAAAGAATGGATAGTGAAATATATTTGAGCATTATTATGGAAGATACAAGTATCTTGAATTATAGCTAGTGAGTTGAATAAAAAGAAAATGGAGTTTAAAAATAGGGTAGAAATGAGAGAGGTGAGATAGCTAAAAAGTGATAGGAATTACTTAAGAGGAGATGAGAAAGATTGAAGTATTACAGAATAAGGGAAATCTGAACAAGAAGTACAGGGTGCTAAAGAAGAAATAAAGGAGTATTTGAATAATGTGCATAAGTTTAGAAAGATTGCAGTTAGCTTTTTTTTTTGTTTGCTATAATGATTCCAGAGTACAAAAACTTTTAGCACAGCAAATTAGGCAACAGAAATTAAAAGGATTGTTGCCAAACTTAGGTAACGTATAACATGGAAAATAACCAGGTGTACCTCTGTCCTGTAGAGGTATGATATTTTGAAGATTTTTATGAAAATTTTGTGTCAAACATTGAAATATGGAAAGCAAAAAAGAGCACAGATGGAAATATTTATGAAAGAATTATGCCAAGGTTAGAGGTAGCGAGGCTGAACAACTAACAGCTAAAACAGGAGGAGTTGAGATAAAAATGATAATGTATAATCAGTCCTCAGGAAAGTTGCCAGGAGCAGATGGTATACCTGTGGAAGTTAGGAGGGAAGAAAATGATGTAGATCTAGAAAATTTTGTTTACCATCCTTGGGTAGTACAGACACCACAGCTTTCTTCCAAGTTGTTGGCACTTACCCTCCTTTTAAAATACTGTTAAGGATCCATCAGACCCAGCTTAATGTAGTCCCATTTCAATTTTAAACCATGATTATGAAGTGTTTGTCTATAGTAGCTAAAAGAAAGGGAAAGGTGTTGCCAGAACTGATAGATATGGATCAATGTGGTTTTGTGGAGGGGAGGTAAACATTTGGCAACATTTAATAGAACAAAAATGATCCAGAGGGAAGCAGAATACAAGAAACTACTGCGGCTGTTTTGGGTCTTGATGCAGAGAAACATTGCAGAGTGAGCTGGGATTTTGAGTAGGGCAATGGAAGTGTTTGCATTCCCTGATATAATAATAATAGTAATTGGGAGGATATATGAGGAATCCGAGACAAAAATCAAAGTGGGAGTGTTCCTCTCCAATTAGTTGTGTTTTTTAACTTAATTTTGTTTTCACATAAAATAGGTAAAAAAACATTATGCATTGAATATAACAACCACAACATATTTTAATACCAAAGAACTGTATCCTATTCCACTTTACTCGTACAATAACTCAAAAAAATATGAAAATGTAAGAAAATATGCACAAACCCACCTAGAATGCAGTGCCACATCAAAGTGTAGGACTCCCAAAAAACATTGATATGGACCATAATCACACAACAGATCCTACAAAATTACCTGACCTGGATCCCCCTTGCCAGAGGTGCCTGGGACAAACTTGCCCCTTTAAAAAAAATATGTTGTATATTCTGACACAAGAATTTGTCAAAGTATTGCCCACTGAGAACTCCAGCAATTTCCAGTGCTTGGCACAAAAAACATCTTGGCACACCTCTGCAAGAATTGGTGAGTTACTGTACAAATAATTTCATACTCCTTAGGCCTAATAAACTCTTACTTTCCATGTGCCTGCTACAGTTTTTATCTGAACACTCAGCTGTCTACCAAGCACAGAATTCCTGTTCTTTCCTAAAAGTCATTCCAAAAATATGTAACTGCTCAGTAAAATGATCCCAGACAGGTGAAATCCATGGACACCTCCAAAACATGGAGATTGTCTGCACTTTCCTGACTACTAACAATTTCCATTGGAAGACATGCCATTCTGTATTTCCTCGAAGGAGTCCGATACCACCTGTACAGTAATCTAAGCTGCTGATATAATTTGGGCCATCTTTTAAGTATTTCTGGTGCTTTTCCTAAACCCAGACTACAGCCTCCAAGCTAGTAACTTCTTAGACCTTAAACCTAGTTTCAGTGCTTCCACTTTGCATTGCCAAAGCTCCTTGTAAGTCAAGCTGGCTCTGCCATCTGTAACAGCTCCCCATCTCAAGGTTTTGCCATTTCATACTGCTTTGCTGATATTATTGACTCAAATTAATCTGATCTGATATGTGAATCACTTTTCATCATCAGTTTTAAATTCTCTTTGAACCTACTTAAAATGAATAAACAAACATTCAGAACCATGAGAAATCAGTTAGGACCATAATTTGACGCATTTCCCTGCCCAAACCTCTTTATCCTGCTTATTACATGGACTACTGGATGTAACCAAATCAAGTCTCTAGGATCCATACCCCAGTTGAGGCCACTAATACAGACTCAGTTCTCCTACAATTTTTGCTGATGGTCTCTTGCCCCATTGACCTAGAATAGTATCCTTTATGAGCTGCTGTAAAGAACTCAATATGGGATAAGTTACCGAAAAGTAGATAAGAAGTCCTTTGAGAAACTGAGCAATGCATTTAGAGTCTCTCTTCCTCCTTGGCTGTCAGTGTCCCCTGTGCAGCAGTGCGGCCTGATCTATTTGATTATTCAACTCTAGTTGACTGATTTTTATTTTCAAAACCATTTCCTTCGCCTCCTTAATTTTCCTTCTTAATTCGACTTTGCCCTGTTACTGCATCATCCTGCCTTGTAACTCCTTAAGCTCTTGCGATTTCTGTCTCAAGAGATCAAGTATCCTCCTCCTTAGCCCTTCCAGTCCATAAGCTTTGCTCGGATTGTTGCCTTCTCCTTACACCTCCCAGTCCATAAGCTGTGCTCGAATTGTTGCCTTACACCCTTCCCACCACACAAAAAATTGCAATATCACTGCAAGTATTCTTTTTCCAGTACATTTTTAACCATCCTTCGAAGCACAATCTCATCTTCCTCACCCATCCGTCCATCTAAAATAAGCCCATCTCCAGTTTTCGTGTTTGACCATCAAACGTCTGGTACATGATATGATAGACATATTTCATGAATGCCTGGGTAATGGACTGTGGAATTAAACTTTCCGGGGAATCAAGGTCAGGTGTTTTCTACTTCCTTGTTTCAATAAGGCCACAGAGAAAGTCAGGGTTCTAAACTCGGGATTCCTCTTCCTTCATATATCTACCTAGGCATTCTCCTTTATTCAGGTATGATCAGCTTTTGGACACCTACTATGATGCTCAGCCTTTTGGAAAAGCCTTCCCTTGTTGTGATCCAAGACCAGATTAAAATCCCCAGCTAATATGCAAAAACTAAAGGGTTAGCTTGATTCAGACCATGACTCCAAAAACTTTTTGAAAAAAAGTTGCATAATCTTTATTTGGAGCACAAAGATTCCCAGTAACTAAACTTCCTTATTGATTTTTTCACTCCAAAATTCATCTGCCAGAACCACTAGTTTGAACTTTTTCTGATGAGAAGCACTAGAGAGGAGTTGAACAAAATCACCCCCCCCCCCCCACATCAGCTTATAGTCTGACACGAAGGTTGGGTACAGCTTTGACCTAAGCTTATAGGAATCCTTTGTTAAATTTAATCTCCTGGAGGCACACCATGTTTGCTGCCTTCATTCTAATTCTTGAATAACCCTCAATCTTCAGATAGAGTAAGAACTACCTCTTACATTCAAAGAGAGCAATCTCAGAACCTCATTCACAATCCTCAGATTACTTGAGTTAAACCCCAAGTGGAGACTGCCAGTCTGAGACATATACCCCCCCCCCCCAACAAAAGATTTACTATGATTCTTCCTGGGCTGGAACTCTGTGGACCCCTTTGGTACAGAAATACAGCTACTCCAAGGCTAAAGCAACCCAAGGAACCATGAGAAGAAAAGATAGAGCATTAGGGTAACCAACCCCCCCCCCCCCAGTAAGCCCAACGGACAAAGACTTACTAAGATAAACAGTCGAATAGGCATACTCGTAAACAACCACCTTCAACAGCATGTAAAACAGTTTGCATAAAACAGGTCTATATTATATTCTCGAAAGCTAACTATTGAAGCTGATATTGTCAACAAGAGAGTAGTGAAAGCACACAACTTTGAACATATAAACGGAAATCTCTGTAAGAAGAGATTTCCGTTTACTGCAATGTAGTGCAGTCCCGGAGTTGGTATATTTAAGTAGTGGGGGGTGCAGGGGAGCTTGCCGCCCTGCTTAAACCCATTAGGGTACTTTTTTTTTTTTTTTTTTTTTTTGTTATAAGTTCGATGTATGAAGACATCGACCATATGATGTTCAATGTTTTCAGCCGTCGATCTTATAATATAGACCCACATAAAACAACATCAGAATTTAAAATGTCCTTTTTCCCCAAATCACACACATATTAAAGATTTGCTAATAGGTATTACAGATAAAAACATTAAAATTCCACAAGAAATGGAGAGATCTGAAGTAGTTAACTTCATTTGATCAGCAACCTGTGGGTTACGGATCCAACAAGGATCCGAGCCGGCAGCATACCAAGCAAAAAGATCTGAGCTCAAAGCTCCCCCACCCTTACCCATACTACACTGCAAACTCCTTCCAATTTCCAGATCTCATTTCCCCCGGCTTTGCCAAGCATGGGATTCTTCGAGCTCCAGGCAAGTGTAGCATGTTTTACTGCAAACTTTCTCTTTTAGTCTAGTTTTTTGTGTGTTCTTGTATTTTAGTACCTTCTTTGGGTGTTCATTCTCCCTAGCCTTTATCTCCCCCTTCACCTTTGGTAGTTGTCCATCCCTTAGTAGGCCCCTTTTCCCTCTTTCAGGTGTGCGTGTATGTCTCTAGTATGGCTGAAAGTTATAAAGTGACTTTTTCCAAGTGCTCTGAGTGTGGCCATAAGCTGTCGCCAGCGGATGGTCACACTCAGTGCGTGATTTGCTTGGGGGTTCCGCACCTTTCTTCGGACTGCCAGATATGTGCGGCCTTCAACCCCTGAGCCTTACGGGATAGGAGGAACAAGCTGATTCTGGCGGGTCTTCTACCCGCGGAATAAGCTTCTTCTCCTTCCCTCTGTGTAGCGACAGCTGCAGCTGGCCCTCTTCTCCTGTCTGGGACTCACCCTCCCACCTTTTCTCAGGGAGAACGAGAGACCAAGAAGGATAGAAAAGAGAGAAGGGAGAGAGAGAGAGAAGCCACAATCAGCAGGCCGAATTGGACCCCTCAGCCCCTCCCGCTAAAGTTGTCTCTCCTCCATTGAGAGTTTCCAAGCCTTCCTCCCCATGGCTCCATTCGCCACATTCCTCCCCAGAGCCGGAGGAGACCCAACCAGCCTTGAGGTAGTCATCGCGTTGGCCCTCCCGGCTGGCTTCGGTGGCTTCCTCCAGGTCCACCCGCAGCATCTTGGCGGCAGATATGGACCGGATGATTCATCGATTCTTGCAAACTCAGCTGCAGGTGGGAGTGTTGCTGCTCCCCTCCCCCCTCCGGGGGGGGGGGGGTTCAGCTCCACTGTTCGCCCCGATAGCTCCTTCTGCGATCCACCACCGGATTTTGGATCTGAGGAGCCCAGGAGCCATGGGGTTGGCGCCGATGGTTATTACTACCTTGACGCCGGCCATGCTCTTGAGCTTATCGGATCTGCTTTTAGATCCCAGCTCTCGGAGCTGAGTGCTGGGCATCGGATCTGGGGGTGGGGGTGAGTGTGTCTTCGGCTCCTTTGCGGTCAGAGCACACCATCCTCTCTGGTCCAACCGCTTCAGCTCTGGCACTGATCCCCTCGTCTGATCCGAGGGTCCCGGACACCTGTCTTAGAGAGGCCGGTTCCCCTTAGGCATTCGACGTGGTGGAGAGGGTTCTCTCTGGAGGATCGAGACCCCTCACTCTTTCCTTGGGGTCCACCCCCACTCCCTTTCAGCTCAGTTTGTCCTCCATCATCCAGTCCCCCCAGGGACAGCCTGTGTCGTTGACGCCCCAGCCAGTTCCCCCGGAGGAACATGAATCCATTGGTGAGCCCCCCTCGAACTGTCCCTCCGAGGAGGTCCCTCACAAATGCCTGTGCAAAAAGAGGCACTTGGACTCCCCCGAGTCCCTCACCGAGGATACAGATTTGGAGGAAGAGGAGGGTTCCCCCAAATCACCCCACGACGACGTCTGCTTTGGAGACATTATGGAAATACTCCGCCAAAGGGGGGGGGTCCAGCCACAAACCCTCGGACGAGTTGGTATTCCAGGAGGCGTTAGACACAGGCCCATCTACCTCTTGGGTGTCCCCCCGGTCGACCTGATTACCACCAGGGCATAGAAGGGGCCGGACACTGTAGAGCTGATACCCAGAAGGCCCGATAAGGTTCTTAGTCCCCCTGCAGACAGAGCTTCGTGGAGCAAGGGTTCCCCGGTTGATGCCATGGTGGTGGCGGCGGCCACCAAAAAGGAACTCTCCCAGGAAAGTGCTTTGGTCCATCCCCCTGGCAAGGAGTCTCAAGCAGTGGACCGTATTGGAAAGCAGACTTCTGCTTCAGCTACCTTCTCTATAAGGGTGCTGAATTACTTGGCCCATGTAATCAGACTGCAGTGGGACCTGATCAAAGAGTACGCTGAGTCTCCCCCAGAGTCCATATCTGCCAAGGATAAATGGACTTTCTCGGCTCATATGGCCACTCTCAAGTCAGTGTCGAATACTTCTATGTGGCTACTTTCCCATGCCACGGAGGGAGCCTCTAGAGCTAGCTGGTCCGGTATCGCCTTAAGGCGTCATGCCTGTATTCGACTTGGAGATTTCTTGGAACCCTTCAAGGCATCCTTCGCGAATGCACCATTTGAAGGATCAACCCTCTTTGGGAAGACCATCTGCGAGACGCTGGTCCAGAGCGAGAAAGACGGGAAAATGCTGTCCTCCATCGGAATCCGCTTCTCTCAAAGGTCCTTGTCAAGGAACCAGCGAGGGCAGAAGAAGATGTGGTTCAGGAAATCTCAGCAGGCCCGGAACGCTCAGGACGACTCCTTCCCCAGAGGCAGAGGGGGACAAGGTGGATGCCAGCCCAGAGGCAGAGGGAAACCGAAGAACTTCGTGTCACGGGAACCCTTTTCCGACCAACCCGCACAGCAGCCCTAAGGAGTTGCCCGACTGCTCCTCTCTGGAGGCAGTCGGGGGGGGGGGGCATTTTTTGAGTCACCTGGCTCAATGGGTGTCCATCACGACAGATCGCTGGGTGCTTCAGATAATATCCAAAGGCTATTCATTCCCCTTCATAAACAAGCCTCCTTAAGGCGCCTCCCAGATGTCCCACCCACTCAAAGGGTGGCCACGGCTTTGGAAATAAAAAAAAGCTGTTAGAAAAAAAGAGCCATCCAGCATGTGCCTCCAGATCAGGCATCTACTCCAGGATGTCCTTCAAGGATGCATCTGCAGTCCTAACAAATGGGTTGTCCTGTCGTCAGGCAGCCCTTCGGTCGGCCGGATTCCAAAGTCTGGGTCTGGCCTCGGCTGGTGTCGCACTTCACCCGACGTCATCTCTGCTGGTCTTCGGGTATAAAGGCATCAGCCGACGCCATTTTCCCCAGTCTTTCTTGCCGCGTGGCGCCCGAAGCAGAAGCTGTTCGCAAGTGCCGGTCGGTCAGATCCAGAGAATACTACTACCGAATACTACTTCGAAGACTTCTAAAAGCTAAGTACCCCGTTGGGGACTCTTTCTTGCCTCAGCCGATGTCAGAAAAAGTGAATAACTGTTTAACTTGTGGGAAACAAATACCTCATAAAGATTTCCACTCTTACTGCTTACCTTGTTTAGGCCCAGACCACGACGTAGCAGCCTGTTTAGCCTGTGCTTCCTTCAACCGACGAACGCTTAGGCGTCGGTCGGAGTTTGCTGAACAGTTTTTCGGCTCAGATTTTGCGTACATTATGCCGTCGGATCCTCCGACTTCTCAAATTGTTAAGAAACGCAAAGAACGGCCGAAACCGAGCAAACGGGTCAATCTTCAGCCGAATCCATGACTACTACCGAGGCTCCTGCTACCCTAGTTGAATCGGCCTCTGAAGTTTTGCCTACTACTGTGGTTCCTCTAGAATTATCGGACACCATCCCTTTGGATGTCTCTACCCCAGCACGTGGTGCTGCTAGGCCTCCTGCAGCCATGTCTATAAAGGCCTTTGCCAGGGCTAAAGCAGCCAAAACTGCTAAATCAGTGCCTGTTAAGCCCCCCTCACACAGGCCCAGTTCCAGTTCTCAAATGCTTACTCTGGCAGAGGATCTCATCTCTTTAATAAGGGGATCCCAATCTCACCCAGACAGGGCCTCTCAGCCTCCAGAAAAGAGACCTAGAGTAGAGCCCCCTGAGCCAGTGTCCTCAGATGATTCGTCTGATGTTTCAGACATTACAGACCATCCAGAGGCTCCTTTTTCTACTTATGAAGATTCCGATGCTGAAGAATCTATTCTTTCTGCCTCTCCACCAGAGGAATTTTCCTTTGGGGAAACCTTACATGCCATGAGAGAGCAATTCCAATGGCAGGGACAAGATTTCTCAGATTCAAGAAAAAGGCTTAGGACCTTTCTACATTTACCACAACATAGGCCCTTAGCTATACCTCCAGTTCTTCCTGTTGTGGATGATGCATTTAATGATGTTTGCACTGCTCCTGATACTTTACCTCCAGCCCCTGCCAAGCCCGATAGGTTTTACAGGGTACCGGACACTCATCACCACCTATACAAGGCTCCACTTGCAGATCCTGAGACTATCTCCCAGGGGCCTAAGGCAGTAGCTCGACCTCAGCAAAAACCCCCTCCCTGCTGATAGGGAATCCAGGTCCTTAGAGAGATGGGGTCCAAAAGTTTACACCTCTGCTACTCTCTCAGCTAGAGCTTTGAACTGTCAGTTTCATATGATCCAATACCAAGAGTTTATGCTTGATCAGTTAACTAAGAAACTGTCCTCTGATGATTCCTTAGATAAGAAATATGTTTTAGAAATGGTGAATAACATTCAGCAGGTTAGTAACCATTCCTTAAAATGTGGCTATGATGCACTGGAGGCTTCATTTAGATCAGCCATGACTGGCACAGTTATAAGAAGGCATGCATGGTTGAAAGAACAGGTCTTGCCGGATCATGTTAAAGCAAAGCTATTAGATGCTCCTATGGATAAGGTCAGTCTTTTTGGTTCTCCTGCCCAGCAAGTAATGAAGAAAATGGAAGAGAAGGCAAAATCTGTACAAACAGTTAAAGATTTCTTACAGGTTCAGCCCCCAAGGTTTAGCAGGAACTGGCCTTCCAAAATTGGTCCTTTCCAGACTCCTCTAAATCTCAGAGAGGCAGGAATAGACGTTCCAGAGGCAGAAATCAATCCAGAGGAGGTGCCTACAGAGGACGCCAGTGGCAAGGCAATAACCAACGAGGCACAGACACAACCACTGCCACTGCAACAGGACAATCACAGTGACTTGGCTCTGACACCGCCTACCAGGGAACAAATAGCAGCACCCTTAGGCGGAAAGTTAGCCTTATTTTAAAAAAACTGGCACTATATCACAAGAGACAAGTGGATTTTGCAAACTATAGACCAAGGCTACAGGTTTCATTTCCACACCTTACCAGTAAAAAGAGGAATGCCAAACCTACCTCCAAATCAGAAAACAGAAGCTCTAAAACAGATAGCTCAATTAACAAAGATGAGAGCTGTGGAAAGGGTACCACCTACAGAACAGGGCAAAGGATTCTACTCCAGACTCTTCCTAGTACCAAGAAAAGAGAAAAGTTGGAGACCTATTCTCGACCTGTCCGCTTTAAACACATTCATCATTGTTCCAAAATTCAAAATGCTGACCCTACAGCAACTTCTTCCCATGCTGGGCAAGGAGTGTTGGCTGGTAACTCTAGATCTCAAGGAGGCATACCTGCACGTCCCCATACGACCAAATTGCAGAAGATACCTCAGATTTCTTGCAGGATCAGAGCATTATCAATTCTCAGCATTGCCCTTTGGCTTATCTACTGCCCAGAGTATTCACAAAATGCCTGGCATCAGTAATCGCTCATTGCAGGCTACAGGGAATCCAAATTTATCCATACCTGGACGACTGCCTGATACAAGCGGACGACAAAAGCAAGCTGACAAAAGACTTACAAAAAGTCATTTGCTTACTACAAGCCCTGGGATACACAGTCAATTTAAAAAGTCAAGACTGATACCATCCCAAACAAGAACATTCTTGGGTGCAGAATTGGACACAGTAAAACAGATGGCATTCCTAACTGCAGAAAAACAAGAACAACTCCCTCTTTACTTCTTGGCATTAACAAAGCAAAATAAACTAACAGCAAGGAAAGTACTGCAGGCCTTGGGCTTCATGGCATCATGCATAATCCTGGTCCCCCATGCCAGACTGCATATGAGAAAGCTACAGTGGTACCTAAAGAATTTATGGTCTCAACACAGGCACAGCTTAGAAACCGAAATACCACTAATCCCATGCCTGAAACAAGAGTTCCTATGGTGGGCTCAAGCATGCCAGTCAAACCCAGGCTTGCCCTTCCACAACTTTCAAGCGAGCCAAACCATCACAACGGACGCCTCAGACCTAGGTTGGGGGGCCCACATGCTGGACAAATGCATACAAGGATTATGGACTCCAGATCAGCTGCACCTGCACATAAATCAAAAAGAAATGCTGGCAGTAAAACTAGCAATCCAGAATTTCAGACCATTCCTCAAAGAAGGCCATTTAATGATAAGGACAGACAACACCACAGTCATGTGGTACATCAACAAACAGGGAGGCACTCATTCATACCCCTATGCCGAATGACTCTGGACCTATGGAATATGGCTCTGAGCTACAACATTCAGTTACAGGCAATATTTGTACCGGGAAAAGAAAACATCCTAGCAGACATGTTAAGCAGAACTACCTCGGATGCTCACGAATGGATGCTACACCCGGACATCTTCAAGGCCATCACAAAGAAATGGGGAATGCCACAAATAGACCTATTCGCATCCCCACTCAATCACCAGCTCAAGAAATTCTGCACAAGGACATACCACCCACTTGCATGGAAGGTGGACTCTCTATCCTTCAGTTGGAAAGGCCTGACAGCATATGCATTTCCACCTCTTCCTTTGATGCACAAGGTACTTCTGAAAATCAAAGAGGAACGTCCAAGGATAATTCTGATAGCTCCAAATTGGCCAAGACAACACTGGTATCCATTGCTGAGGAGCATGTCTCGGGGGAGAACGTGGACACTACCCCTGCTGCCTTTGATGTTAACTCGGAACGACTACAACATCATGCATCCAAACCTAAAAACTCTGCAACTGACTGCCTGGAACATTACATAACAGCAACTAACCCAGATTTATCCCAAAGGGTTAAAGTCATTATCCTTGAGGCCCGCAGACCTTCTACAAGAAGGAACTATGCAGGGAAATGGAAAAGGTTTGTCATTTGGAGTACTGAAAGAGGAAAAGATGTGTCAAAGATAGATATTGCCAACATCCTGGAGTATTTGGCAGAGCTTCTCCATACAGGCCTGTCCTATTCCTCCATCAAGATACATGCATCAGCTATTTCTGCAGAATACAGCTTCGATCCCCTTGTCTTCTCACATCCTCTACTCAGGCAGTTCCTCAGAGGAATCAAGAATGTAAAACCTCCTAGGAAACCACCATTACCAGCATGGGACTTGAACTTTGTGCTAGAAAAATTGACACTCCCTCCATTCGAACCAGCAGCAACAGCAGATCTTCAACACCTATCCTGGAAAACTGCTTTCCTACTGGCAATTACTTCAGCAAGAAGGGTTTCGGAACTACAGGCCTTAATGGCAATACAACCCTTCCTAATCTTCCATCAAGATAGAGTATCCATGAGAACTAATCCTACATTTATGCCTAAGGTGGTATCCAGAGTGTCTCTAAACCAGGCAATCCACCTACCTACCTTCTTTCCCAATCCACAGAACAGGGGAAAGACTGCTGCATACCTTGGATGTACATAGACAGTTGCGCTACTACCTGGACAGAACCAAGGGCAATAGAAAAACTGACCAGCTTCTAGTAGCTTATGCAACAGGAAGGGAAGGAAAAGCAATTTCCAAACAGACAATCTCCAAGTGGATAGGAAATTGCATAAGATTCTGTTACTCCTACCATGGAAAGCAAATTCCACAGAACATAAGACCTCATTCTACAAGGGCTACAGCCACTACCACAGCTTTCTTACGAGGAGTGGCTACCAAGGACATTATTGAGGCAGCTACTTGGACCTCCGTGCATACATTTGCCAAGCATTATAACTTACCTCTATACTCTAGATCCCGAGCAGGGTTTGCCACTGCTGTATTGCAAGGGATCCTAACTACACCATAATTCTTCTTCCTCCTCCCTAGTTTGGCTATGGTATTCTACCCATTTGTTAGGACTGCAGATGCATCCTTGAAGGACATAGTACAGTTTTGTACCTACCATAAATGTAGATGTCCGAACAGGATAGCATCTGCAGTCAGGATTACCCACCCTCCTTCCCCTCTGTGGTACTCCTAGGGTATTTACCCTCCTAATAGCTAGCTGGGGGGGGATCTCTTATGGTGTATTTGTTTGTATATATGTACATACATGCTTATTTTTTGTGTTTGCCTACTATTTTTTTGGAAACATTGGCATTTACCCAAAATTTAGTTTTCCAAGAGGGCAACTGGCATCTGGGGCAAGAAACACTGAGGAAAATGGCGTCGGCTGATGCCTTTATACCCGAAGACCAGCAGAGATGACGTCGGGTGAAGTGCGACACCAGCCGAGGCCAGACCCAGACTTTGGAATCCGGCCGACCGAAGGGCTGCCTGATGACAGGACAACCCATTTGTTAGGACTGCAGATGCTATCCTGTTCGGACATCTACATTTATGGTAGGTACAAAACTGTACTTTCTTTCTGGTGCCAAAAAAGACAGGGGACTTGAGGCCGATTCTCGACCTGTCAACAATGAACCTTTTCGTTGCCAAGGAGAAATTCTGGATGGTCACGCTCCAATCCATCCTGCCCCTCTTGCAGGAGGAGGACTGGATGTGCTTCATAGACCTCAAGGATGCGTACTACCATATTCTCAAGGACAGATGGTCCAGGAGGTTTCTCCGCTTTCGGCTAGGGGCCAGTCATTATCAGTTCAGGGTCCTACCCTTCGGTCTCACCACAGCCCCCAGGGTGTTCACCAAGGTCATGGCAGTTGTAGTGGCCCACCTGAGGCTCCAGGGCATACAGGTCTTCCCGTACCTAGGTGACTGGCTCCTCACCGCCCCCACTAGGCATCTACTTTCTCTAGCCAGGGATTTATTCCTCCAGATGTCACTCCAATTGGGGATAACCATAAATGTCAAGAAGTCTTTCTTCCAGCCTGCTCAAGTGTTAGACTTCATAGGGGCCAGGATAGATACCCTCCAGGCCAGGGCCTTCCTAATGTCAGACAGACTTCACAGCATGACTCTGCATGTGCTAGCCCTCTTTCAGTCCCCTACTCCCCTAGCAGAATTAGTCCTGAGAGCTTTGGGGTCCATGGCGGCAGCAATCAATCTGATTCCTTACACTCGGCTATACATGAGGGTTCTACAGTGGACGTTGCAAGCCCAGTGGTCTATTCTACACCACTCTCTAGACTTCCCAATTCCCCTCAGCAGGGTTTGCAGGAACTCCTTCATGTGGTGGCTTCAATCCCGACCCTTTCGGTAAGGACGACCCGTTATGTCACCAGGCCACAGTGACCACAAACGCCTCCCGCCTAGGGTGCGGGGGGGGGGGGGCATTGTGCTGGCAGGACTGTCCAAGACACGTGGACTCAGACCGAGACCGTACTGCATATCAATGTCCTGGAGATGAGGGCGGTCCTTTTAGCGTTGCAGGCCCTTCATGCCTCTCTTCCTCCGGGGGCTATTGCTATCCATTCGGACAATATGTCAGTGGTCTGGTATATCAACAAACAGGTCTTACCCCTTTGCCGAAAAGCCATGAGAGTTTGGGAATGGGCGATCTCCACCAACCGCTTCCTGTTAGCAACGCACATTCTGGGTCACTCCAACATGCTGGTGGACAAATTGAGCAGAACTATCCTCTCTCCTTACGAGTGGTCTCTGAATCCTTGTGTAGTGGAACAGATATTCCTCAAGTGGGGTCAGCCTTGCTGCGATCTCTTCGCATCGCCTTCCAACGCGAAGTGCAGTGTGTTTTTCGCTCTAATTCCTCCTTTGGGGGAAGCCCCCAGAGACGCACTAGTCCATGCTTGGCCGCCCGGTCTTATTTATGTGTATCCTCCACTTCCGCTTATAGCAAAATTTCTGCAGAAAGCTAGCCGGTTGGGGAGCAAGATTATCCTCATAGACCCATTCTGGCCTCAAGTCTGGTTCCCTTGCATGCGGTCTCATCTCATAGCTCCACTCTGGATCTTGGATCCCATTCCGAATCTGATTTCTCATCCCTCGGGAATGGCTCCTCTGAACCTGGATGGTCTCAAACTCTCAGCTTGGCTGATCCAGTTCGCCTAGTTGCCAGGACTCCGGGTATCTCTTCCCGAGTCAAGTCTATCCTGGTGGCGGCACATAAACCCTCTACCAGGAAGATTTACAGTAGCAAATGGAAATATTTTTCAATTTGGGCTTCACGAAAGGATTTGGATCCTTTCACCGCTCCTATTCCAGCAGTACTGGAATTCTTGTCTCATATTTTTCAGCAAGGGGCCAGCTGGCTGGCATTTCCCATTTTCATATTGGGGACAACTTTGGTTCTCTTGCTGCTGCCAGAATTTGTAAGACATTTCTAAAAGGCACTTTTTGTTTTGAGACCCCCTGTTAGAAATTCATCCTCGCTGTGGGATCTGACCTTAGTTCTTCAGGTGTTAGTTGCGCCTCCTTTTGAACCTGCAGCTTCCATTGATCTGAAGTTCATGTCATGGAAGATGGCTTTTTTGGTAGCCAATTACTTCAGCCAGGAGAGTGTTGGAGTTTCAGCCTCTCTGTACCAAACCTCCATACCTTGTGTTTCATAAGGATAGGGTATCTTTCAGGACTAATCCTTCCTTTCTCCCTAAAGTTGCTTCTGAGACTAACATTAATCAGTCCATTAATTTGCCTGTCTTTTTCCAAATTTCCAGAACAAAGGAGAATATAAACTTCATTTGCTGGATGTTCATAGACAGTTACGTTTTTATTTGCACAGGATGGCTGTCTTTCATAAATCTGATCAACTTTTTGTCTCCTTTGCCAAGCCTTTTCTAGGGTAACCAGTTTCAAAGGTGACTCTCACCAGGTGGATTTCGAGTTGCATCCGACAAGCTTACAGAGAGTCTGGCTTACCAGAACCAATGGGAGTTCATGCTCATTCTACGCATTCTATGGCAATGTCTGCTGCATTCTGGTCTGGAGTTTCCCTGGAATACATTTGTTCAGCGGCTACCTGGGCATCCCCTCACACCTTTATTTCTCATTATAAACTGGATTTGGTGTCTAGAGAAAGGGCTGCCTTTGGCTCTGCAGTGCTCCGGAAAGGGCCTCCCAAGATTTCGGGTAGCTGGGGACTCTGTCCCACAGGTTGCTGATCAAATGACGTTAACTACTTCAGATAAAGAAGTTATGTACTCACCATAATGTTCCAGCTGAGTAGGTAAACTTCATTCGTCAGAAACCGTCCCTCCCTCCTTCCCCCTGACCTTGATGGTTATTTAGCTGAGCTGTAGGTTTGGATTTATGAGCTTTACTTTGTCCTTAAGTCAGGTGTCTCAGGTTGTTAGTTTTGTTATGTGCAGGTTGCAAATGCGATCTGAGGATTGGAAGGAGGTTGCAGTGTGGTATGGGTAAGGGGAGGAGCTTGGAGCTCGGATCTTTTTGCTTTGTATGCTGCCGGCTTGGATCTGTAACCCACAGGTTGCTGACAAATGAAGTTTACCTACTTGGATGGAACGTTATGGTGAGTACATAACTTCTTTTTACTATACAAATTTCATAGTTTGTAGGCCTAATAAACTTATTTTCCACATGCTTGCAGTTCTTTTATGTGTTTAGCAAGCAAATCATAAGCTTCTCTCAACAAAGAATAGGTTGAATCACCACACACACACACACACACACACACACACACACACACACACACACACACATACCAAAAAAAAAAAAAGAGAGAGAGAGAAAGCAGAAAGTCTTAGATGTGCAGTAGCTTAAAGACACGAACAGCTAAACACGTAACTGGTAAATCAGATTACATTCTTACAAGTCAAACAAAAACCCTATCCATCATCAGCAATAAAGAGGTGTCAAAAGCTAATAGCTTTCAGCCCTCTTCAGCACTTCTACCCAGTTTGTGAAGCCCCTGTCCAGTCCAACAATGTTCAACAACAGTGTCCCATGAACCCAATGTTTGAGAGGTGAACTGTTGTCTTTTACTTCTTTCCCCAAAGAGTGCATGTCATGTGACTGTAAGGCAACGCCTGCAACCTCTTCAATACTACCTGCATGTTCTCCATGAGGAGGAGAAAAATGTAAATACCGAGAATGGGGGTTGGCATAATGGTTAAGGTGTTTACCTCACAGACACAGGATACAGGGTTTAATTCTCACCTTTGAGGAAAATTGGTTATGCTTAAATTGGCACACAAAGGCAGTTAGCGTAGTACTTGCCTATGAATGTTAGATTTATGAGGGACTGGCGACTTAGTGGGAAAAAACTGCAACAACCTCTTCAAAGCCATGTGGTGGTGATTGAGGTTTTATCCCCCATAAAGTTAACTGCCACTTTTAATGCCTTATGCACTAGGTTCACTCCTTCATCCTTAACCACAAGCTGAGCTTGAAAAATTAAAAAGGCATCATAACCAAGATGCAACAGCTCTTTCTTGTGATTTGGCATTTCTTGTCTTTGGGAAGCTGTCAACTATTGATAGGACATATCCCCCCCCCCCCCCCCAGCATACACATCTCTGCCTCAGACTGTGTTGAATAATATAGTCTCAAATCCTCTTACAGTGGAGGGCCAGTAATACATGCCTGGGATAGTCTTTACAGCATTCCACCCTATGAACCTTTTCACTAGCTCTATCCAGATACTCTGGAAACTTAAGAGATTTCACTAGTTAAAGATCTCTGTACCTTTTTTGAATTCTTTTAGCAATACTCTCCTGGACATCCAAAACTGTAATGTTTTCATGGCAGGACCTGTTTTCTAGATCATCCATCTTGCCAAACAACTGCTGGGTGTCCACTGACAGTTTACTGCAGAGTTGTAAATGAATCACAGACCATCTGCTTTAGCTCTGCCATCTCTGATTCCAGCTGGGCAATCCAGTGCTGTTGGATGGTTTTTGAGGCCTCCACGTTCAAGGCCACAAGTGAGTTTGTCAAACATCAATATTTGATCATTTTGTGAAGCCTTCTTAAACTGTTCCTTAAGATCTGACAACTCTAACCCAACAATGCTGGCCATATCCAACGTAAAAAACTGATGCAAAGGGATGATTAAGGAGATATAACTCTCCATTTGGCTC
This sequence comes from Protopterus annectens, assembly GCF_019279795.1. NCBI lineage: Eukaryota > Metazoa > Chordata > Ceratodontiformes > Protopteridae > Protopterus > Protopterus annectens. Next base: position 317,747,335 of record NC_056737.1, on the reverse strand, counting down.
TAGGTGGGTTGGTGAAAATGAATTAAACTGCCATTTTAATTCAAGCTAGATACTTGTTTAGTGAAATCCAGTAATTTGTGCCTGAACAGATGAACCAGACGCAGGTGTCTGCTTTATTTGCTTTATATTTAGAGCCATGACAAAGAAAATAAGGGACTCAGAAATGCAAGAATATAATTGGTATAAGTCCAGAAAATGACATCTTAGTGTTGTGGAACATTTTGAAACTGTTTCTAATCTTTTCAGGATATAAAATTAAGATAAAATAAAGGCTATAGCCATAAATTTACCCACACATAAATTGGTTTAGCAATACCCTTATTTATAGGGATATGGTAAGCTGAAGTATTTAGGAGTATGAATTAAAAAGGCTTCTGCTATGGCAGCTAAGGATGTACGGGAAGATACTAGACTAAATACTGATAAACTTGAAGCTCTTGTTTATGGATATGGGTAGGAAGATACAAGCAGTGAAACCAAGTCCCTTTTGTTTAATATACAGGTCAGGCATATTTTTGTCAACCAGAGAAGTTATAGACAATATTACGACTTGAAGAATTTTATCTGGAGGAGATGAGGGCATGAGTGTAGTGGGATAAGTTTATCTTCCAAGAGAACAAGGTGGCTTAGGATTACCTGATTTGAAGGGATATTTTAAAGGTGTGTTATTGAGACTTGTATACATGACAATAAAAGCAGAAGGTTATAGTTTGCAGTGGAAAAGGATGATGCTGAAGCAGGGGCAGAAGTTTAAGAAATAGAGTGGGATTTTGGATACAGATCCTTATGGACAAAAATGTTTTTACAGAAAATTATGTTAAGAAAATAGAAAGTATTTTAAGAATTAAGCTTGCACAAGAATGGAGAAAGGGGATTTTGTCATTGGGGATGACTGCAAGTGAGGTACAGAAAATAAGCAATGGGCTGGTATTTACTGGAGAAAATGGCAAATGAACCAAGCTATTTGGAACAAATATCTTGGGAAGGAAAGGTAACAGAGTGGGATGAGACCAAAAAGATGGTTGGACTGTTGGCTATTCTGCCTTCCCTACCAGGATATCAGAATGCAGGCAAAGAGAATGGGATAGGGGAATCCAAGTGAAAGAACTATTATGGTGGAGTTTAGTTGAAAGTAAAACAGAAGCCCCTGTTGAAAAAGAGATAATTAGTAGGGCATATACAATATTGCATGATAACTACAGGAATCAATCAGAGGAGATTAAAAAGAGAGATTGGAAAAGCAATTTACAAGAAAAAAAAATGGCAGGACATGTGTATGGCTCCCATGGGTGCAACCATGTTCAGAAGGTTTAGGATCTTTGAAAGTGATTGCATAGGTAGTTTTATACCAAAAGCAGACTTCAGATGTTTTTTTTTCTGCAAGTATATAGCAAATGTTTGAGGTGTAAATTCCCTAGAGTATAGTTTCTGAAATATTGGGTGAGGAAATGGCTGTAACTAGGAATTTTTTTTTCAGCTGGGGGTACATGATCTGAATTGCCTAGATTGGTAAGGCTTTATTAAGTTTAATTCCATTGGCTACCAGAAAATGGAAATCAAATTCTAAAGCAAATGTTTTTGAAGTGTTGAATATCATAAGAGATAAAAGGACTGGAAGCTAAAAAGGTGTCCATAATGTCCATTTATTACAAACGTCCCAAAATTATTTATTCCTGAATTTAGAACCAAGATTGACAGCATCAAATAATAATTGTTGCACAAAGGGTGTGTGGTGTATTCACCTACTGTTTATCTTGTTCCTCTTATTATGTGCAGAGGACAGAGCGAACCTTAAAACAAAGGATATGTATGAACATTTGTATGAGATTAATAGAGAGTTTCCAGTGCTCTATATAGACACACTATTATATGTGAACAAGCTAATTTTAAATTTTGGGTCCTAGAACAGGTAGTACCCCATGAAAGAGGGGGTGACTAGGAGACCAGGTTGGAATATCACAAACTAATCTGGCAGCTGCAGATGAACGCTTGTGTAAACCCTGGGTTAAATGATCAGCTTTCACTTACTATTGCTCTTAAATTAAGAGCTTTAATGTATTAAGTATTTAAATAAGCATCAATGCGTATAATTTTATATGGTTCCTATTTAGGATGTTTTTATTAATGTATATATTCAATGCATATGTATATGTGCATTTCATATTTTTCCACTGTTTCTGTTTAAAATATTGGTAATGGTCAGTTAGTTTAATTGTTCATCCAGCTGGAGAGGTTTTCATGTTATTTAAATACAGTGGATGACCGTTTGCTTTTGTTATTTAAATGCAGTGGATGACTGTTTTTGTTATTCTGGATAAGTCTCCAGTGGTAGAGATGAAAATGCTTAATGAATAAATTCTGTGTTATTAAAGAAGAAATCTCGCATTTCCCTGGTTTTACATCAGCCTGGACATTTTGTTTTTTTGACTGGCTCATTGAAAGGACTCCAGGAGGTTAGAACTAGTGAGGCCACTTCCACAGATTCCAGTTACAAGTGCATTCCCTCAGGGCTCTGTGCTAGGTACACTCCTCTTTCCAATCTACTTATTGGAAGTCAAAGACCATGTCAAAGGCCTCTGGCTAACCAAGTTGCAATTGATTGCAAACTGGGAACAGTTATTGAATCCTCCAAGATGAGAACACCCTTCAGAAAGGTCTAACACGGGCAAACACTTGGTGCCAAATCCATGGCTTAAACCTCAATACCAAGAAATGCATTATAGTACCTTTTGGTAAATCGGCCACACCTGGTAACTGTCATCAATAAAATGCCCCTAAAAGTTGATTTCATTAGTCCAGAATATGGGAATTTATGTAGATATAACCTAGCCTTTGATCAACGTGTGTCCAAGGTAGTAAGAAAATCCCTTTATGCTGCTCATCTGATAAGCAAGCGCATGGCATCTAGGTCTAGAGAGCTCATCCTACCACTGTACTCAGCCCATCGTAGAGTATAAAACCCCCTTCAGTGTGTACCTGACCAGGTACATACAGCAACTGGAATGCCCACAAAGGTTGCTTACAAAAAGAATACAGGGAGTAAACACAATATCCTATGCCGATTAAGTCCTATCTGTCTACTCTGTATCATACAGGCTTCTGAGAGGTGATGTTTGCCTGACATACAAGGCCTCCCTAAACCCTGTTTTACGTTTTGCACATGGACAAAACAAACGGCATCAGAACTACTAGAGGGGAAAGACTTAAATTTTGTGACATAAATAGGACATGTTGAAGAGAGAGCTATATAGTTCTCGAAGAACTTCCATTCTCCGGAGCAGGCTCCTCATTCATTTGAACAAGAGTTCTCCATATCCTTATTTAAGTGCAACTTGGACCAGTGGCTGGATAATCAGAAATTCACTCCTGGTCTGTTTCTGATGGACAGGGATGGTTAGTAACTCACCCCTATATAAATCCAACTTGTGGGTCACATTTGGGTTGCATGACTAGGCTTATAAGGGCCCTAGCAGATGTTAGCCTGGTGTATTCCTATGAACTGCAGTTCTGGGATATTGGAGTAGATGTTTGCAAAATAAATGCCAAACAAGAGAGGGCTCAGGACTGACGCTTATGGTACCCCACCAGTTGCACTATGTTCAGCAAGGGTACCACTATCTTTCCCAACTGAGGATCTTTTGGGTGGTGCAGCGGTAGCATTGTTGCCTCACAGCAAGAGGTTCTGTGGTTCGATTCTCGACTGGAGTGCCTTCTTTGTGGAGTCTGCATGTCCTCCCTACATTTGTGTGGGTGTTTTCTGCGTACTCTGGTTTCCTCCCACATTACAAAGATATGCATCTGGATAGTGAAAATTGGCTTCATTCCAAGTCTGACTTTCCCAGTAAACAATGCTAAATGAATAAATAAATCTTTTGGATATTAAGTTTGAAATCACAAATCACCACTCTTTACAAAACAAAATTGATTTGCGATTTAAAGCAGTTAAGTTGCCTATGCCTTTATAAATGAGTTCTACTATGACACATTCCATGGCTTTGCATAATAAGGTAATGAGGCTGATGATCTTAGTACCTAGAACTGTAGAGGAGCCACCCTTATGTAGGGAAGTCATGGCAGCTGTTCTTCAGGCATCTGGCACAAACCCCGTGGAGAGGTGAGTTTAAAAAGATTTAGGTAGCGGCTGCGCTAGAACATGCTTGGCACATATGAGAATGCAACCTGGTATGTTGTCTTGTCCCATGGGAGCATTTTTAGTCTTTTGACATAGATTTTTAAGACTTGTTCTAAGATGATTTCAGCTGAAAGTTTTCAGGGGTAAAGTTAGCACTAAATTTGTCTGCTAATATATTAGCTATATCATTGTGATTGGAATATGTGATGATGTAGATGAGTTTATTGCATTGTTAGACATTACTTAATTTCAGGACATTACCCTGTTTCCAGACATTATTGAAGAAAGATCTGCAGTTTCCTTTGGTACATTTAGTTACCTTAAGCTTGTACTTTGCTTTATTTTCTAGTAGTACTCAAGTTCATTGCTAGCATTTTTCATTGTGGTCCTGAGATAAGGAGAAGGGGATTTCTTAAAACTTCATAATTTCCTCTTTTTGTTATGCAGTTTAATAAGCAAGTGCCACCAGAGAGGGGTTTATTCCAGAATCTGCCATTATTTTTAGAGTAGACAGTTAATGACTTTTGAATGCAGTTGTTTAGGTATTAAAAGTGAGAGGTAAATGTGACATCCCTCTCAGCTGAGTCAATTTGCAGGTGATTGTTAGGAATTTTGCATATGTCTTATACAAGTGGATGTAAGTTTGCCCAGTTAGTCCCTAAAGGTGGGCCCATTTGGTGGTGATGGGGACACTACAAGGCCTGAGAAGATGACCAAGTTGTGGGCAGACTTGCCTAGGGATGAGGAGATGCAAGGTAGAGTACAACCAGGGTCTAGGTTGAAAAGGACCAGATAAAGGATAATTTGAGCCTCTGCGGGGTAGTTTTACAATTTGCTCTAGTGCACTGGTATTAACAAAGCTCAGGAAATGCTGAGCATATTAATTTTTAGAATTTTAAGTTTTCCACTTAATGTTAAAGTAATTGACATCCCCTGGCTGGAACATATTTGGCTTGATATTTATTGTGCAATATTTTATATGCTCTACTAATTATTATCCCTTTAATGACAATTTTTCTTCTTGTCTTGGCTAAAAACACTACTATAGCTGGAGTTTTGTTTAACACTCTGTCCCTTTTATTTTGTCTGTACTTTATTAGCTGCCTAGGAAAGCAGACAGATGGCCTTTTACAAGCAGTCTAAACTTCTAGCCTTATTCCACTGTATTACTTTTTTGTCTAGTTATTTGCTCCGAAAACCTTGGTTCCATTCTCTGCATCAAAACTTGCTAACAGTAGCAAAATTTACTTGCACTGTTTCCCCCTGGATCATCAACCTTCACTCTCCAAAAGCACATTTTTGGCAACACATTTCCTATTCTCTTAGCTAATAGAAGACTGTTCATGGTTTAAAATTGAAATGGGTCTGTATGAAGTGGGGGTTTGAAGGAGTTTTATCTGTTTTGGGTAATAGTTATATAGCAGCTTTCTTTCAAAGTGCAGCCTCACCCACATGTTTAAAATTGTTAAACAAGTCCTTCTACATCTGTACCATTTTCTTTTCTCCCAACTTACAAGCTTCCACAGAAAAAAACTAGCTGATCCTGGAGACTTCTCTGATTGCTTATACATCATTGTTTGTCTCGTGTTGTCCAGATCTTGGCTGTTAATTGCTGAGCCTCATTTTCTTTAACCTTGGCATAATTGTTTTCCATAAGTAGTTCCATTTGTGCCCTTTTTTTTTCTTGATTTCCACATTTTTCTCTGCTTTTTACAGCTTTTCGTAAAAGTTCTTAAATATGTCTAATACCTCTACAGGATCTCTGGTTATTTTTCTTATTACATGCTCCATAAACTATGGAAACAGCATTTTCTGCTTTCTGTTGACTAATTTGTTGCGCTAAATGTTTTTGTGCTGTGGCGTGGCGTTATCAAAAAGCAACCTTTTAAACTGGTGCATATTGTCCAAATACTCCCTTATTTACCCTTTAGCACTTTGTAGTTGTTCCTCTTGTTCTGTGATATTCCCTTTACTTTTGTCCACCACATGTAATACTTTTTTTTTTATCTCCAGCTCTCTTTCTCTCTGTCATACCATGTTTGTATCCTCCATTTTTATTTAACTTATTCATTAGCTATCCTTTCTGAATAAAATTATCTTCCCTAATAACTTTCATATCTCTTCTACTACCCATTCCTTTTTCTTTGAAAAGTTAAGTGGGAGTGTGATTGTCTCATTTTTACTTCATTATCATGCACCTTTACCCTAATTTTTATTGATGCATGGTCTGAAATGGTTATTGGATGTATGTCAAAGCTTTAAGTTAAATACACATGCTTGTATGAGATGTAATTGCTATTCAGTTAGCTTGGTTCTCGTGCCTTGAGGAATAATATACAAATTTTGAGGCCCTGCTACTGAATTCACTTATTTTATACCAAAAATTCTCATATTTCTTTAGAAATATGCCTTTTTGGTCCCCCGATACACCCTCATTATTGCAAATCAGGTTTAAATCCCCACCCATAAATAATCTTTGCTGAAAGCTGAATATTTTCCCAAAATTTTCTTACGCTCCAAAATAGTTTTAGGTGAAATGTAAATATATGCCAGCATAATCTTCCTCCCATGTCAATAATGCCTACTACCACAAATGTAGCATTTTATTTATTTCTATCACTACTAGAATCCATTGAGGAATCTGTGTTGCTGTCGATTTTCCCTTGTCCCCTAACTGTATGCTGATTGTCTGTCCTGAAGTCCTTTCTTTGTCAAATTCACACACATTTCTATCCAAGTGCATTTCTGCATTTCTTAATATAGTGCAGTATTTCTTGTTTTTTTCCTGATACCTGTAAGGCTGTTTACACTCATTGACAGTACAGACAGAATAGTCATGAGAAAAAGTTATTTCTCCCACCTATTATATACAATGGCACTTTTGAAGATGTATTTCCATTTTTAGCTTGCATATAGACAGCAGTGTTTAGAAGGCTGATCCCTGATGTAGTTGTTTTTCTCATCTTCATTTGAGGTTCTGTCACAATTTTTCAAGAATGTTTGTTTTAGTGAAAACACTCAAAAAGCTAAAAAGATTTTCAGAATTCCTCTTCCCTTTTAACTTTGAATAACCACACAAAGCTATGTACATTTTCAAATAAAAATTACCCCTCCCAGTAGGAGTAGTTGCACCAACTCGATAGTTGCAGTTACAGGCCTTACCAAGTCTAAAATTAAGATTGCTTATACTAAAACTTGTGTTATAGCTTGTGCTGCCATTACACTAATAGCTATCTGTTTTCTTCCCATTTCTGTATCCCTCACAGATGTGAAAAACAAAAGTAATTGCCTTCAGTAAACATTTACTTTTTAGCTCTAAGAAATGTGTTGGCCTCCTTTTAAATAAATTGCGTATTTATATACTTATTTCCATTTAAGTGCTAATGCTGCTGAAGAGGCAACTACTTGTAAAACGTATTCACTTCCCACAGTTTAAAACTTCATTCATTTTTTCACTGAACTGAAAAGTATACCTTTCAAAGGTTAATTACATTCTACCTTGTACACTTCACTGAGCAGTATTTAGAACTGTCATAATGAAGTGCCTGCTGCTGCAGACTTGTCTGCAAGTAAAAATTGTAACTGACTTAGCAGATGCACAAAAGAATCTTTGTAAATTTCACGCAACACATTACTCAACCCTGTCATGAATAATTAACTGCATCTGTCGACTTCATTTCCCACTTGAAAGCCTTTGCCAATTGAAAAAATAGCTAATAGTTTTTACAAATACAAGAGAAAATTTGCATTTTCCATGCTTTTCATCATTGTATCTTATTTTTCAAGCCTGGTTGCTTGTAAAAAAAAAAAAAAAAAAACTTGTCTTGGTTTAAGCAGATGATTTCATTCTGTATATCTATATATATATAAAAACAGAAGACATTATCTTAGTTCAATGTGTACTGTGATTAATAGACTTTTATACCCCACCCCAGCAGCCCAAGAGGACATTTATATTTTCTTTAATTTGCTTTTGTCTGTCCTTTAGTACTTAAGGTATCCAGGCTCCACACTCTCTAACACTAATAAAAAGTACATTATCGCTTTGCTATCTTTAACGTATACAGCAGACACCCTTAACACACACTTAAAATGCTCCTGTCTATGCTCGGTGACTGTTGTACAGTGTACCATGAAATTTACATCATTAACTTTTTGTACAGATATTGGTAAAAACAAAAACTGATTTCCATGTAGTTCCTTCAGTCCATTCAGTGACATTTTAAATATTAATGACATGAAGTGGGGTGTATAATGTACAGTCCTCCCACCAGTTTAACAGAGTCAGCAAAATTAATCTTTCTTCAGCAATTTCTTGTAAAGCAACATTTCACATCTGTTCCTATTTTAATAAGATTAATGCTTTATAGTCTCCCATTTATTCTTTGACTTCACTGTGTTGCTGGTTTTCGTATTGGTCCTGCATCTACCAACACCAATCTCTGCTTCAACTCCAAAGTACTTTTGGTTCTTCAAGTCAACTCCTTTGTTTTTTTCTGTTACTTGAGCATTTTCCTTTGGAACAAGTGGAAGTGCTGTACTAGCATAGTCTCTGTATAAGTTTTGTTACTGTCAAAAGAATGAGAAGCAGAGTACCGTTTATATTAGCTGGGTCACTCTTTGTTGGCTCATTTTATCTTTAGCGAGTTCTGCATCCAAAATGTCTGATCCTCCAGAAAATAAATAAAATGAAGAAAGTTGGATATAGCAGTTTGAATGTCACATCTACCCTTCTACATTCTCTGATGATTTTTGGGATAGTCATTTTCTAAGCACCCTGCTGTTTCCAATTTTTAATACTTTTCCCTTTGGATGCAGTATTGTCAGGAGTAAACCTTGCTGCTGGTATGATTACATTTTTACTAATCTAGATCTCTGCTGCTTTCTTATGGTACGATTTTAACATGTACACATCATGCACCCAGCTCATTTAACAAATTTGGCTGTGGAACACCAGTCCAGTGCCTTTTGCTTTTGTAAAATTAATGTAGCCTCTTCCTTCTAGTTTCAATGGTGCAACAGAAAATTTCAGGTTTTTCCTCTGTGTGCTTCGTGTTCTTACTTTTTTTTTCTTTTTCCCTCTAAATTACTAGAAGCTGTCTCCTGTACCAACAGGTGTTTGATATTTTTGTTCATTATTTCTTTCTGTGTCATTTGATCCATTAAAGTGGCTTAACTCAAAGCTTTTTCATTTTTTTCTGTCAAATTTCAAGTTTGTTGCATTATTTCCTTTCTGTCAGTCGGCCAGCATATCGTGTTTAGTGTTGTAGGATTTACCACCTTTGCTGCATCTGTTTTTGGTGTTGTGTGTGTACTGTTTTTGTACTATTACTTGGTTTACTAGTGCTTTGACCAGTGAATGGGTAAGTAGGGTAAATAAAAGCATGTTTTCAAAAAATGAGACTCTGATCCTACCTCTGCATAAGCACAATTTGTGTGCATCACCTGTTTGGAAGTGGATCATCTTAGATGTTGAATATTTATACTGCATTTGAACCTAGCATAAAAAACATGTTAATTGTAAAAGGTTTTATTAAGTAAATATTTTGATAAGATTAAAAACCATAGAACAGAAATGTGCCATATGGAAATCTGGGTTGGGTGACTTCTAACCCCTCAAGGCTAGGCGACCAATTTCTTCCCCTTTAAAGGAGTGAGAAGCAACTGAGAGGAAGTATGATTTTGGCCGCTATCTTTATTAATATGGCTGTGTCCCTACAGTGAATGCTCCGGAAAATGCCCAGAATTCAGGGTACAATGAGCGTCAGTGAGGGCTTGTTGCTTGCTTTCTCAAATGACTTCATCCTGTCTCCCATTGATGGCAGCACTCCTATGAGGTCTCTTCCACCAGAGATTCAATCATGGGAACTTGGGCCGTGCACTCCTACACCTTCCCCCAGAGGGAGTCAAGCTGGCAAAGCAGTGACACTTCTTTCCTTCTCTTTGCCAGCTCTAACAAGTACCAGAGCCACTAACTTAACCCAAGCTGAGTTAAACACCTTAAATAAAATGCTAGTCTTCTGTTCCTTGTTCCAACAGAAATGGGAGTCCTCTGTTCTCTTCTATTTCTAGATTGAAAATTGATGGTTTTATCACCCTCCCCCCTGCATGTGAATGCTTCCTTTTCATTCCCCTCTCCTGTGTTAATAGAATAGAGGCTGATAGTCTAGATGCAGGTTCTTCTTTTAATGCTGGTGTTGACGCTGTCTTCTAACTGTTCCTTCCATGTCTTGCTTCAGTACCAGTTTGTTTGGTATTAAAACTGTTAGGGCAGAAAGTGTCAGCCTTAACCCAAACCATGAGAGTGATGCCCTGTGTTCCATTTTGGATGATGACTTTGGCATTTGATGCCTTGAGCCCAAGAGCTGCCTTTCTCAGTGCAATCTTCAGTGTTAAGGACTGAGCTGTAGTGCTCAACATAGTCCTTCAGCTCCAATCACATTGACACTTGCAGACCACATGTCATTGGGAGCTTAAGCATCGGCTCAGGTGCTCCTGACATTAAGTGCATATTGACTGATAAGTTCAGAAACTTTGCATAGGTATCTGTTCAGCTCTAGATTCCCATTAGTCTGCTTTGTTATACCACCCATCTTCTCACCAAAGGGACAAGGGAGCAGTAACCTTTCACAGAGCTAGATTTAGGCTACCTGATTGCATATTTTTCTTCATCTGAGACACTTGCCTGTCCCTACATCACCTTTTCTTGTGAACCCCCCCCCCCTCCCACTAGGAGGAGTATTTGGTCTTTCCCATGAAGTCTTCCACTCCAGATGCCAAGAATGGTATGGATGCTGAAATATGTTCTTGTAAAACTTCAATATGCAGTAGTAGGTGAGATGCTTAACACATTTGATGTAACTATGCCATATGGAATTCTAAGAAGGAAACCAGAGTTCTATTGACAGCCATTTCTGCAGCTTCTAACCCACCTTTATCGACTTCCTGTATTCCAGAGATGAGTATACTGGTCACTATTTTCAAAGTCTCATTTCTGAAGTCCTGGTAAAGGTACATTTGTAAAGCTAAGGTAGCTACAAGCTGACATAATTTGCTAAGTATTACAATGAAATGGTTAACATGGGATTTCTAGATCTGGAGTTGAGTATTTACAAAAAGTTATGAAAAAAATAGAACAGATTTCCATGATTACATTAATTAATGCAAATATAGCATATGATGTTGTCATGTTGGATAGTGTAGTCAAGCAGTGGGTGGTAGTAAACAAAAATTACATTAAAACATGGTAGGTAAGTAGTAAACAAAAATGATATTAATACAAGGTAGGCAAGTAGTAAACAAAAATGATATTAATACATAATAGATGATTTGAAGATGTAAATATATATATATATATAATATAAATGGTCTCTTGATAAAACAGTTACGAGCATTACCTCTATTTTCAATACTGCATTAATGCCATAAAAGCTGTGTGACCTGGAGGTGAACAAAGGGTGCAGTTTTATCCAAAATGTTAAGATAGACAGTGTTGCCACTGATGCCTGTCATCTAACGCAAATGGTTTTGTAGAGTAATGTTTTATTTGAAATATGTAATTATTGTATGCATAATTTACATAGATTCTGTGATATCACAGAACAGCAGTATGCTATTCCCTGTTGACATAAATCATTGGAAAGTTCTCGAACAGGTGAAAAGTTCCCTCACTGATATCTTGGATTTGTATTGCACACTTTGAGATATAACCCTTAGTTTGACCATAACATTAGTTATTTTTGGCAAACAAAACTTGCATAATTGCATACCTTCTCTTTCTTTGTCACTATCATCAGTCCAACACTACATAAATTGCTGCATTCCTGTCTTCTCTTAAACCTCACTCCTCCTGAATATTATCCTGCATGTATTCTTCCAACAATTTCCATTTATTTTTTTTTAAGTATATTGCATCTTCTCTTTTCTAAATATCCATCTTCCAATTCCTTTATCTTTCTTATAATATTCAAAACTTTATTCAAAACTTCAAACATCTACAGACAGACCTTTGATACCAGCACCAGTGTGTAACTCGCCATCTACCCAAGAGGTATAATGTTTTACATTTTTTTGTAACTCTCACCATTTTTCAGATGTTATATAATGGAGTGTGTTTTCAGTGGAGGATTTTGGAGAAAAGCTGTTGGGGAAACAAGTTGTTTCCTGGCATAGAGGATCTTGGGAAGCAAAAGTGTTGATTAGCCTCTTGCTGTGCAGGATTAAATCAGTTAAAATTTCAAGGGCAAAGCATGTGATATGACACTGGGACCAGCCTTACTGCAGTTTACCTCCCCTACCAGTGCTAAGTGCAGTAGCTTTTTGACCTTCATTTCTCCACAAGGACAGACCTCCATGTATGTTATAGTCCAAAAATTACTCCTGCACAGTTTCTTTACACACTCTTTGTTTCCATTATCACAAAATTCTTGGAGGGCTTTTCAGAGCATGGCCATATTAATCTGTGCAGTCCTGTGTTGAATTGAACAAGTTTGGTTCCCCCTGCTTTTTTGGCCTTGCTTGTTAAGAGAAGCCTGTCTATCCTAGACTGTTCTACAGTTTCCTAACACATATCTGACAGGTCACACGTGGACTGGTACTTTTCCATTGACAGGGCAACAGTGTTAATGTGCAGTTGATGTGAAGCTGTTTTTTTTTTTTCTGCTTGTAACTGTGTGTTCGCCCTCCCACTCGTACTTATATTATCAGTTGTCATTCATGACTATGGCATTCCTCTCTCCAGGTTGTAATTTGGGCTTTGTTGTCCGAGTAATACTACAGTTTCTGTGCAAGTCACTGCTGCTTATTTTGCTGCTGTGGTCTGCGTTTAATGTGAACTTTGTCGTGGGTGTGATTTCCACTAAAGTCACTGCTGCTTACACAGACACCTGTAGAAAGATTGCCTCTTAGTTACTAAAGATGGTGTACATTACTGTCGTTATATTGTTAGGAAATAAGGCGGTGCTCGTCTTTGTGAGCATGTGCTGATTTTTAAAGGGCACTGTGTTCACATTCTTACCAACTGCGGGTGATCTGAAGCGAGTGATAATGGTTTTCGTCCCACCTCCGTGGCGCTTTCAGGGGCAGTTATAACAAGCTTCCCCCTTACTTCCTGAAAATGCTGTAAATCGCATATGTTATTTTTTTGCCAAACAGTAAGCAATTGCTCCCCCCTCCTAGTGTGTGCTAATTTGTAATGGTCATTGTGAGGTGATATGTAATGCTGTGAGCCATCTTTGTCAACGTAAACAGTAACGTGGTTGGGACAAAGCACTTGCAAAAATAGGAGCCTCTGTGGGAAATGTGAGTGAAACTGTTGGCAAAGGGCTGGGTAAAATGGCGACAAGCGCTGAAACTGTGAAGATGTAATCGTGAAACCATTTGCAGAACTCCTAGGCTTTGCGGCAGCATTTCTGTCTCACAAACACTGTTGCCCCATTAACAGAAAAGTACCTGTGGACCTTCTGACCATCTGTTTAACTGAATGGTTTCTCCATTTCCACTGATTGACAGGGACCCTACTTACCTACTCTTGGTGGTCCAAATGCTACTGTCTGTCCAAAAGACTTCCATTTACTTGGGTATGTTAGTCTAATAAAGTTCTCCTGGTCTGCAGCTCTTTTCTGCTGCAGTTCCAACAGTGTTAAAATATTTAAACAAATTGTTGACTAAGGATGGTTTGTTTTCTATCAAAGTATCAAAGTGGTAAAATCTAATTTTCATCATGGATTATATTATCTAATGTTCAGCTTCACTGACAGGCTGCAAGACATTTTTGAAGAGCCTTTGTGTTGAGACCCACTTTAAAAGAGCCAGTACCCCATTCCCACATGATGTCTTGGTTTTATGTTGAGAAAATTTATTTTACATCTTTGAACCAGCATCCAGAATTCTGATGTCATTTTTCATTTGTCTGTCTCAGTGTTGGGATACTGGACTGCTTGTCAAACCCAATCTGTCTGCTAGTGCTCCTAGCCTTGAGCTGCATTAGATTTATTTCTCCCATAATTCTCCTGTGCCTTCATTAATCTCCGATGTTATTACTGCCATAATGCATGGGTGCTGAACTATAGATCTGATGTTGTAAATCTTTGTTCGTTAATTACTATTAGGACTTAGGTTCCGTCCTCGGAACCAATAATGCATTTCCAAGCTCGCACCAGCCAAAAACTCTCAGCTAAGACCTACCCATAATGCACCTCTCCTAGTTACTCCAAATCTCATTTGCAATATTTCTAATCAGACGTGCTAGCCATCTCTCTCAAAGCTAAATAGAAAATTGTCATTTTTAAGATAGTTTGTCTTCAAAATGTGTTATTTTTTTTAGTCAATTTAGCCTTTTCTCACTGTCGCCTATAACCTAATTCTATTCCCTATCCTTTACCTTGGCAATTTAATTTCTACCATTATTGGTACTGTCCCTCTCTCCTGCCTTTGACAGGCCCTTCCTTACCACTTGTGGTATTTTTTAAATACCATTGTTGGTATTCTCTTACCTTTTTCTGTCCCTTATTTTGTTTTTTCTATAGGATAGCCTTGTTGCCTTACTATGTCAGACAAAGCTAAATTGGGGTTTAAACAGTGTGACAAGTGTGGGTGTAAGATCCCTAACTTGGATACACATGCTCATTGTGTCTACTGTTTGGGCGTGGATCATATTAAAGCTGACTGTGACATTTGTGCTAGTTTTAGTAGTTGTACACTAGCAGAATGTAAAAATGAGCTTATTTTAAAACGTTTAATCAAGACACCTTTTTCGGAGGTTCTGTCTGGGTCGGAGGTCTCACCCCCTCCAAAGACCAAAAAAACATAAGGAAAAACAGAGTCACTCTGTTCCTGCATCTCAGTCAGTTACAGAACTGAGTCTACTCCTTGCTTTGCCGGGGCCCTCGGCACAGACCTCTTCGGCACCAGGCTCTGTATCTTCTCCCTTGGTGCCGTCCATGATATTCACCCCTATTTCGGTTCCAACCTCGGCACCACTGACTTCGGTGCCGTCCTTGGTTCCAGCATTGGCTCCTGTGACACTATCTGCCTCTGCACCATCCTCGGCCACAGTGCCAACAGTTTATTTGGCTCCATCGACTCCAAAACTCGAATATCTGCCAGGACAAGATACTCTCCAACTTACGACCCTTTTTTGGGGCAGAGGTTTAGCCCCTTTCTAGAAAGACCTGATTCTCCTTCAGCAGCCTCCTTTAGATCCACTAGGAGTTTTTCTGAATTGGATCTAGTGCGGGTTGTGGACCAGCTTCTGGCAGCTAGGGGATTGCCCATTCCAGCTAGACCTTCCATCCCTCTTGGCTCGGAATCTTTTACTACATCTTCCCCTGTTTATCCTCCTCCAGCCTCTACCCAAATCTTGGTACCGATGTCCACTCCGGTGCATACTGTCTCAGCTCCGACAGCAGCTTTTCCCTTGTCAGCAGCAACCACCCTTGCTGCTTTGGCTCAGGTGGAGCCGATGCTGTCTCCGAGCAGTGCTTGGACCGTCTGTACCTTGGTACCTAGTCTGGCACTTATTTTCTCGCTGGCACCGTCTGTGTCCATGGCTCTGACGGCTTCCAGTCCTTTCTGAGCTCCTCACCTAAAAGTGGGCTCCTCAGGGTGTGGTGTGACCCTGGTTCCAAGGTTGTCCTCCCCGGTTCCGGGCTCCCATCCCTCCTCAGGCGGGCCTGCTGTCCAGGTGATGGAGAGGATCCTTGACTCCGCAGGCTCGCAGTCAGCACCGATGACATCAGTATCAGAACCCCCCCCCCAGCATGCACCTCTCCCAACCCTCTGTTTCGAACCCCAGGCACAGGAGTCGCAAGACCTCCCTTTGAAGGGAACCCCTTCTTCGGAGTACTCCTCACAAGATCCCACTGGGGAGCAACCCCGGAAGAAACTGTGCAAGAGGAAGCACCTTGATTCCCCGGAGGAATCTATCACCGAAGACACTGATTGTGATGAGGGGGAAGGGTCCCCACGGTCTCCCCCAGACAATGTCTCATTCAGTGACCTTCTTGAAATCCTCAAGCAGTGGGGAGACTGGAAGTCCTCTAACCCTTCTTCTGAGGCATCTGTGTTCTTGCAGGCCTTCCATGCCTGGCCATCTACTTCCTGGGTGACCCACCGGCAGATGACCTTGTTTAGCTCATTGTGCAGCGTGCCTGGAAGGGCCCGGACAACATAGAACCTGTCCCCCTGAGGCCAGACAAAATTTTATCTACACCTGAAGACCAGCCCCACTGGTCCAAACAGTTAACGGTTGATTCTATGGTTGTGGCGGCGGCCACCAAGAAGATAGTTCCACTGTCCATCTTTAAAACAGGGAGTCCCGGACCATGGACAGACTATGGAAGCGGACCTATGCTTCAGCGACCTTCGCCATTTGGTCGCTGAACTATCTGGCACACTTTACTTGCCTCCAAAGAGACCTAATTTCTAAAATGTCTTCCTCTTTGGTCGGGGTACTGCCTGATAAGGTGCGTGACACTGTCGCCTTGCAGCTAGTGACCCTTGAATCCATCTCCAACTCCTCGATGCATTTGATATCTCACACCACCAAGGGGTAGCTCGAGCTGCCGCATCAGGCATTGTCATGAGACATAATGATTGGATGCGGTTGTGTGACTTCGCAGACCCCTTTAAATCTTCCTTTGTCACTGCACCTGTCGACGAATCTGCACTTTTTGGACCCAAAGCACGAGATGCACGTAGTGAGAAAGATGGAAAGACCTTGTGTGCTGTGGACATATGTTTTTCAAACCCCCAGAGGTCCTACTCCAGAAACCAGAAGGGAGGGAAAATGTGGTTCAAGAAATCCCAAGGATCTTTTCGTGACACTTGTGGTGAACATTCCCCCTGGGGCAGAGGGGGCAACTCGTATGGAAGACGCCCTTTTTAGGGTAGAGAGGGTCTGCGTAACCAAGGAGCTAGAGATTCTTTCTCCGGCAGACCCTACCAGCACTCCTGAGCAGAGGCCCGATTGCTTTCCTCAGGAAGCAGTCGAGGGTCGTTTTTCTCTGCACCTACCAGCCTAGCATCTTATTACTACCGATGTTTGGGTGCAGAAAATAATATTCAGAGGCTACCAAATACCACTCGACTTAATTC
The DNA here is from genome assembly GCF_019279795.1 of Protopterus annectens. Taxonomy (NCBI): domain Eukaryota; kingdom Metazoa; phylum Chordata; order Ceratodontiformes; family Protopteridae; genus Protopterus; species Protopterus annectens. The sequence goes on along the minus strand of NC_056737.1, from coordinate 317,730,108 downwards.
CCAGACCCATCAAATGAATCCCCAATGTACCACCCAATCAGAGGGAATTAGCAGCCTTAGAAATAGAAAAGCTGCTAAGAAAGAGTCATCCAACCGGTCCCACCAGACCAGACAGGATCCGGGTTTTACTGGAGGTTCTTTTTTAGTGCCAAAAATACACAGCGGACCGAAGACCAATCCTGGATCTCAGCCTATTGAACAAATTTATCAAACGTAAAAATTCCAGATGGTCACGGTACAGTCCATTCTTCCCTTCCTAGGAAGGGACAACTGGATGTGCTCTATAGACCTCCAGGATGCATACTACCACATAAAGATGGATCATCGCTCCCGGAGATTTTTCCACTTTTGGCTGGGAGCCAGTCACTACCAGTTCAGGGCACTGTCATTCAGTCTCTCGACAGCCCCCCCCCCCCCCCCGAGTGTTCACCAAATGTATGGCAGTTGTGGTAGCTCATCTTCGACTAGAAGGATTCCAGGTGTTTCCGTATCTAGACAATTGGCTCCTTGCCGCTCCAACCAGTAATCTCCTAGTCTGCAGCCTCTCTTACAATCAAGGTCTCGCTCTCCACTTGGGGATTACAGTCAACAAGGACAAATCTCAAATGTCCCCAATGAGGACACTGGAATTTAGTGGAGCAGTCTTCGACACAACATCCTGTCAAGCTTCTCTTCCCCCCTCACAGGCTTTTGAAAATAAGACACCAAATCCAAGACCTTCTTCCTCAGACCTATGTACCAGCACATCTTGTACTGCAACTGTTCGGCTCCATGGCGGCTGCCATTACGTTAGTACCACTGGCGAGGCTCCACATGAGAATCCTGCAGTGGTTCCTTTCCGCACAATGGTTGTTTCTAACTCACCCACTCGACCACATGATACGTCTTACAAACCATTGCAAGGAAGAAATACCATGGTGGATGAAGCTACAAACGAATCTTTGGTGTCGACCATTCTGTCTTCCCCAGCCCATGGCCACGGTGACCATGGATGCCTGTTAGGGTGGGGAGGCATTTCCAGGGAAAGACTGTCCAAGGCACCTGGTCCCCCATGGAAGCCAATTTGCACATAAATGCCCTGGACTGAGGGCAATTCTTTTAGCATTGCAAGCGTTCCATGCATCCCTACCCTCTGGGACCATTGCAGTTCAATCAGACAACATGTAAGTCGTCTGGTATATCAACAAGCAAGGCAGAACCAGGTCTTAACCCCTGTGTCGAGAAGCCACGAGGATTTGGCACTAGGCGATATCTTCCAACCGCTTTCTTATAGCAATGCACATTCCCTGCAGTTCCAACCTTATTGCAGACAATATGAGCAGGAACATCCTAATGCCTCACTAGTGGTCCCTCAACCCTGTAACAGTGGATCGGATCATCCAACGCTGGGGCAAGCCTTGCTGCGATCTGTTTGCTTCCCCCATAAACTGCAAATGCAGAAGCTACTTTGCCCTGATCCCCCCTTAGTCACTCTAACGCACTATTGGCCCCCGGGTCTTCTGTATGCCTTTCCCCCATTTCCCCTCATTCCAAAATTTCTCCAGAAAGCTCAGAGGTTGAGAAGCAAAGTTATCCTCATTGCCCCCTACTGGCCCCATTAAGTCTGGTTTCCGTTTCTATGGCCTCATCTGATTCACAGCCCGTGGATCCTGAATCATTCCCAAGACCTGTTCTCATCCTCAGGGACTGATTCATCTGAACCACCACAGTCTCAAGCTCACAGCTTGGTTCCTCCACTTCCAATTATTGCCAGGCTGCCTAAAATCCCATCTCCTGTTCGTGAAATTCTTCTGGCTTTAAACAAACCTTCTAACAGGAAAGTTTATTCTAGTAAATGGACTAGGTTCTCTGTTTGGGCCAAAGATCAGAACTTGGACCCTTTCTCTATGCCTATACAAAAGATCCTGCAATACCTGTGTACTCTTTTACATGCAGAAGCCTCAGCATTGACTATCACTGTACATTTAGCAGCTATCGCCAATTTTCATAATGGACTTGATAATTCTTCAATTATGTCACACCGCCTATGCAAGACATTTTTGAAAGGAGTTTTACATGTTCAACCTCCGATCAAGCCTCCCTTAGAACCCTGGCACTTGACTTTGGTACTTCAGTCTCTCACAGGTCATCCTTTTGAGCCCTTTGATTCATGTGATTTAAAATTTGTCATGGAAAACCTTACTTCTAGTAGCACTTAAGCAAGAGGAGTATCTGAGCTGCAGGCATTGAGTGTCAAGAGACCTTACTTGATCTTCCATACAGATAGGCTGTCCCCTTCGTACTGACCCTTCTTTCTTGCCCAAGGTCATTTCTGAATTTTCCATTAACCAATCTGTTGACCTGCCACTTTTCTTCCCTCCGCGTTCTAATAGAGGGGAGTACCTTTTGCACACCCTTGATGTGCATCGGCAGCTTCGTTGTTATTTGGACAGGACTAAATCTTTCAGGAAAACAGATCAGTTGTTTGTGGCCTTTGCAGCACCCAGATTGGGTAAACCTGTTTCCAAAGTGACTTTATCCTCCTAGCTTAGAAACATCATTACCTTTATCTACCAACAGAATAAGCTATCCTTACCTTCCAGAATAAAGGTTCATTCTACCAGATCTAGGGCTACTTCTGTTGCATTTCATTCCAGAGCCTCTATGGATGATATCTGCGCAGCAGCCACTTGGGCAAGACCTCATACCTTTATCTCTCATTACAAATTGGATTTAGCCTCCAGGGGACGAGCATCTTTTGATTCTATGGTGCTCAGGAATATACTTCCTTAGGGCCACCCAGGACTCTAATAGCTGGGGACTCTGTCCTAATCGTAATTAATGAACAAAGATTTACAACATCAGCTAAAGAAGTTATGTCTTACCATAACGTTCCATCTGTGTTGTAGATCTTTGTTCATTCATTACTTCCCGCCCCCTTTCCCCCTGCCTGGACTCTGGTGGACTTTAGGAACTCATGCTTATGATATTTGCTCAGACAGAGCCTTCTACTATTTTTCTTTTACTACGTCTATTATGTAGGGGCGGGCAAACTCGATCTGTAGTAACTTTGAGAGGGGCATTTACGGGTAGGCCTTAGCTGAGAGTTTTTGGCTGGCGCGAGCTTGGAAATGGCCGTATCTGTTCAGAGGACTGAACCAAAGTCATAATAGTAATGAATGAACAAAGATCTACAACACAGCTGGAACGTTATGGTAAGACATAGCTTCTTTTTTCAGCTAAATGCTTCTTCGGCTTTTGTCTGTCTTTTTCAAATTCTTGTAAATCTTAACCTGTAGTGAATTTTGTTCAACATCTTTGTACTTAGTTTATTTTCCTTGTAATAAGCTTGTTTCTGATATTTCCCTTGCTTCATCTCCTTCGCAATGCCTAGGTCAGTTGCTTAGCATATCCTAGTAGCTTAAAGTCCCTTTACTAGACAGTTCTTTTCTGTGGCTTTTACTACTGTGTATTGTCTTTTAGAATACTAGACTCTGAATATATAGTATAACATGATGGCTAGGGTGTGTTTTCTTTTCCACAGTGGGGAAACGTTTTCAAAAATCTGGCAAATGCTGTCATAAAATCCCACTGCAGGGCACCCACAAATTGAGTGGTGTACCTGAGCCTTAAGCACCTGGATGTGGACAGCAACATTTGTTAAGCCTTTGATCCCAAATCTTTTTTAGACTACCATAACAAATTAATATTAAAGGGGCTGCTTCCCACTGATAACCAGCCTACTCCTGGGAGTAAGCAGGAAAGAAAAAAGATGGGGGAGAGAGAGGGGGAGGGGATAGGTGGAGAAAAACAGAGGGTGCATGTCCCTCTTTAGGACCAGAAGTCCCCAGACATGAAAAGCGCCTTGTCCTACAAATACAGGTGCACAAATCTTCTCTAGTCCATAAGACAGTTATCAAAAACTAATGTATTAAAATGTTAAGTAGGCACTCTTAAGAAAGGGAACCCTCCTATTTCCTCTCCTCCAGACCACCATCTGCTGCATTGTTGAAGTATGTCAGGTCTTTTGGTGTTCTGCAGAAGACGATTGGGAGCTAGCAATGAGGGCATTTTTGAAGGTGCAGATACAGATGATACAGATGGTTGGCATCCCATCCCCCTCTTTTTCTAGGGTGGCTAGAGTTGGCCCCTTGGCTCCTTCTCTGGTACTAGTTTCAACACCAGTGGAGTCTGTCAATGTCCATGCATCTGATGCACTTGACACCAAGGGATTCAGAGTCAGGTGGCTCTTGGAACAGAGTATGCAATGCTAGGTGTTCAGCACTAACTGACTTGGTTCTGCTCTCGGCCTTTAAGGCATCTGCACCAGTTTCTGTCTTGGGGCTGTCCTGATTCTTGATGTCGGGGCATCCGTCCTCTGTGCTGCGTGTATCTGCTTTGATGGAGATGGCAGTGGCTCCAGGAAAGGGGTCCTCGATAACCGATTCCAGATAAACTTTCAGAGTTGTACAGAGGATGATGGCCTCTTTTTTTCAGGTAACTGTCAGAGCCCTCATCAGTGTCCACTCCAGCCCTTCAGCCTGTCCTTCATGACAACTAATGAGAGGATAAAATGGAAAACCTCAGTGCACAGAGAGCCATCTGGGACTCTGTTCATCCACCATCAAAGATTCCCAGGAAGAGGACATAAGAGGAGGTAAGTGGACTCCCCTACAAACTCTCACATCAGACACAGACTTGAATGAGAAAGAGGTCTCTTCACAATCCCCTCCTGAAAAAGACACATTTGGCAAAATCCTTGAATTAAGGCATTGGGAATCTTATCCAACAGATACCCCCCAGGATGCAGAAGTGCTTTTTGAGGCCTACCACCCTTTCAGGATGAGTAAGTGCTGTCTGAGGATTACCATTCTGCAGCAGTGACCTCCCGAGTCCATCATGCTGACCATATCATTGATTTGACAGTCTGGATGGCATGGTAGGAACCAGTCACTACTAAGTTGATCCCCTGCATGTTAAATGAAATTCTGTGCCAGTGTAAAGATAGGTAGCACTGGTTGAAAAATTATCTGGTAGATGCTATGACTGTTTCAGCAGCCACCTAGAGAGAGTTGACTGATTCTTTGTTAGTTGGGTAGACAGCAGCTGAGTCTTGAGAGTTGTATAGGATGGGGAAACAACCTAATGCCTCAGGCACCATTGCTTTTGGGAAGGTAAATTATGTTACACATATGAATTGCATCCAAAGGAATTTTGCATCAAGCCATAAATACTTTGCGTAACCCACCCCATCTGAAGTCAACAAAATTAGAGACCACTGTGAGTACAGTGATGAACATTATTAAGCTGTCCATGTGTCTGTTACATAATGCAGGTGATAGAGTGGCCAGAGCATCTGGTACAGGCATTATCCTTAAATGTTATGCCTGTCTTTCTGTTTGTGGTTTTGCAGACAAATTTAAGGGGTCTTCCACAAATGCCCCCTTTGATGGTATCTCTTTATCCAGATCTGAAGTGAAAGGAAAAACTAAGGTACAAAGAAGAAGTTAACATGCTGTCTGCCATAGGTGTTAGATTTTGAGAGCCCTCAGTGATCCTTAACAGAAGGTTCAATATCTCTATTGCTTGGGAGCCCCAGTGCCAGCCCTTTGATTCCTTTTGAGACAGAGAAGGCCATGGCAGAATTGGTCTTTCAATGGTGATGATCATGAAGTCATGGGGGGTCTACAAAACCAGGGATTCTGGATGCTCTTTTCCAGCAAACGGACATAATGTCCCTGAAGGCTTACTTTGCTGTCTATCTTTGGAGGGCAGTTGGGGGTCTCTTATGTCTCCACTCAGCTGCTTGGATGGTCATCACACAGGAAACTATGGAGAAAGGCTATGCTGTATGCTTTTGTTGTTGTTTCCTCAACTACAGCCATTCCCAGATGTTCCAGGTCAAAGCAGAGAAGAGAGGTCTCCATCCTTTTGTGAGAGAGAGAGAGAGACAGAGAGAGAGATCCAAGAAGTCCCACCAAACCATTTTGTCTTTTTTGTACCAAAGAAGAAAAAGGACCTCTGGCCAGTTCTGGATCTCGGTGATCTAAACTTCTGTCAGAAAGATCCCATTCAGAATAGTCATGGTGCCATCAAGTTTTGCCCTGTCATGTGTTAAATAATTAGATGTGCTTGAAGGACTTTTAGGATGCCTACCACCACTTAAAAATTGCAAAGGATATCCCAGGGAAAGTCAGCTGTCTAGCAGACTGACTCAGCAGAACTACTCTGCTTCACAAGTTATCCCTTAATCCATCAGAGGCTCAGCAGATTTTCAGTCACTGGGCCCAGCTTTGCTTCAGTCTCTTTATATCTCCTTCCAATAGCAAATGCAATAACCACTTCACCCTGATCCCTCCCCCTAAGTTCAGTCATCGCAGGATGCTGCAGTTTCAGTGGCACCTTGGACTTCTCAGTGCCTTTCTTCCTGTTCTTATGTCAGAGTTTCTGTAGAAAGCTTTGACATGTGAATCTTCAGTCATTTTACTTGCCACTCTGAGCCAGGCAAATCTTGCTTCACCTGCTCTGGCCTCATTTGAACAAGTCCTCAGCGCTTCTAGATCCAGAGCTACATTTCCTGTCTTGCCTGTGGTCAGCCTCAACCTGACCTTCAGAACCTGAAATTAACTGTATGGTTTCTCCTGTTCTGTTTCCAAAATGGCCAAAAATCCTTCCTTATCCAAAATGGTGGTACATCTTGTCTACTTATCAAAAGTAATCTATCCATAAACTTTAGAAGCGGAAGCGTAAACATTTCTCTGTGTGGGCCTTAGAACAAGGCATAGATCCTTTTTCTGCCTCAATCCCTGAAGTTTTACAGTTTTTCATCCTTTTGGGGCAGGATCTAGTTGCCCTACAATTAAAGCAAAATTGTCATTCATTATAAACTTTGAGGTTCCAAATCTAATCACAGACACACACTTTGCAAGGCCTTCCTCTGACGTTTATTTTTCTTGTCCTCCTATAAGAGATCACTCCTTCATGGATCCTTACTTTTGTCCTAGAACCTCAAGGAAACTTCCCTTTGAGCTAGGCTTTTCTACAGAATTCATATTTTTTTATCCTGGAAAACTGTTTTAGGTCACAATTCTACCAGCCAGCTGGATTTAAGAATTACACTCACTGTCACATACTCTTCCTTACTTGTTTTTCATAAGGATAGGGTCACCCTGAAAATGAACCCATCCTTTATTCCAAAAGTAACATCAGAGCATAATCTAAATCAGCCAATACATCTACCAGTATTTTCCCTAATGATTTCAGCAAAGGAGTTTATGTTGCATACCTTGAGCATTCGTAGACAACTCTGGATGTTCATCGTGCATACAGCTGCAGTCATAACAGATGGGTTTTTCTGCCGTCAGGCGGGTCCTCGGTCGGCCGAATTCCAAAGTCTAGGTCCGGCGTCGGATGTCGTCGCTTTTTCCATGACGTCAGTGCGACAGGGGTATAAAAGAACCAGCCGACGCCATTTTCTTCAGTCTTTCTTGCCGTGCGGTGCCCGAAGCAGAAGCAGTTCGCAAGTGCCGGTCGGCCAGCTCCTGAGATTACGAATATTTTTCAACCGAAGTCTTCTTGATAGCTAAGTACCCCGTTGGGGAAACTTTTCTTGCTCAGACCGATATCAGACAAAGTTAATAATTGCATTTCATGTGGGAAGCAAATGCCGCATAAGGATTTTCATTCCCTCTGCATTCCTTGCTTAGGCCCAGACCACGACGTCTCGGCCTGTCGTTTTTGTGCTACATTCAACAGACGCACTATTAAGCGTCGGGCGGAGTTCGCCCAACACTATTTTGGCAAAAAGTTTAATTACATTATGTCGTCGGATACTCCGACTCCAGTTTTAAGTAAAAGATGCAAAGATAAGGACCGACATACAAGGTCCGCGACTTCTACCGACACCACGCCAAAGCCGACTACAGGTGATCCGGTTCTCAGTGAGGCGCCTACGCAGCCCCTGACTACCGATGACACTTCTTTGGCGGTGTCTTCAGTGCCCGAGGTCGCAGGCTCTTCGGCCAACACCCCGACTACAGATACCGAAGCCACTCTTGGCGGTGAAACTCAGAGTTTAGACAGACCTGCCACCTCTCAAGGTGTCTTCAGGCCTTCCTCTTCTTTTTCCATCAAGGCTTTCACTAAGTCTAAAGCAGCCATGCATACTAAGACAAGCTCCACAGGGCCCCTCTCAAGGCCCCATGCCTAAAAAGCAGATGCTCAAAATGGCTGAGGATTTGATTACTCTTGTCAGGGGTTCTCAACCCCCGGACAAAGGCCCAGAGTGGAGGAAGAATCCCCTTCCTCGGACCAGGCCTCCATTATTTCAGAACATTCTGAAGACCAGGAACATTCATACTCCCCTTTTGAAGACTCTGATGCAGAGGAGTCCATTCCCTCTGTCTCCCCCCCTGAGGATTACTCTTTTGGGGAAACCTTACATACCTTGAGGGAACACTTCCACTGGGAAGGCCAAGAGTACTCAGACTCCAAGAAAAGGCTTAGGGATTTCCTCTTGCTCCCTCAGCAAAGACCTCTGGCTATACCTCCTGTCTTAGACATACTAGATGATGTGTATTCGGAGGCCTGCCTTAACCCAGATTCTTTACCTCCAGCTCCAGTCAAGCCTGATGAGTATTAACCGGGTTCCTGATTCACACCAATTTCTATACAAAAGCCATGCGGCTGACCCAGAAACTATTTCACAGGGTCTCAAGGGAATTAAGGCCTCCACTGCTAAAAATCCATTGCCTTCAGAGAGAGATTCCAGAGCTTTAGAAAGGTGGGGGAAGAAGGTATACACCTCGGCCACCTTAACCATGAGGGCATTAAACTGTCAGTTCCATATGTTAAAGTACCAACAGTTTTTGTTATCACAGTTGAAAAGCAAAATGTCACTACCTGAACAACCAGACTTGAAGGAGTTGCAGGATTTGTTACATAGTGCAGAACAAGTGGGTAAACATATCTTGCAATGTGGTTTTGATGCTTTAGAGGCCTCATGTAGAGCTGCTGTTACAGGATCAGTCATACGTAGACATGCTTGGCTCAAAGAGCAAACCTTACCAGATATGTTAAAGCTAAATTACTGCATGCACCTCTGCAAAAAAAATGGCAAGCACCTACACAAAGAGGTGGTGAGGATAATTCACAGCCATTCAGAAAGCAGAACCAATGACTTTCCCCTTTGTATGCCAAGCAAGGCTCAAATGGCAGCACCTTTAGATGGAAAACTGGCATTATTTTTGAAAAATTGGCATATTGTCACAAAAGACAAATGGATCCTGGACATTATAGACAGAGGCTACAGATTCCACTTTCACACCCTTCCAAAAATGAGAGGCATGCCAAACCTGCCACACAATCAAAGGGCAGAGGCACAAAAACAAATTTCAGATCTCATGGACATGAAAGCTATTCAAGAGGTACCTGCACAAGAACAGGGTCAAGGTTTTTATTCCAGACTATTCCTGGTACCAAGGAAGGGCAAAGATTGGAGACCTATTTTGGACCTATCCATCCTAAACACTTTTTTACTCGTGCCAAAATTCAAGATGCTCACATTACAGCAGCTTCTTCCCATGCTGGGCAAGGAGTCTTGGCGGTAACATTGGACCTCAAGGAGGCATACCTGCATGTCCCAATCAGACAAGATTGCAGAAGATACCTCAGATTTATTGCAGGTTCAACACATTATCAATTCTCTGCATTGCCCTTTGGCTTATCTACTGTGCCCAGAGTGTTCACGAAATGCCTGGCATCAGTAATTGCCTACTGCAGACTTCAAGGGATACAAATATACCCATATTTGGACGACTGCCTGATCCAAGCGGACAGCAAGCACATACTTCTGAAACATCTGGCGTTTGTAATAATGTTGAATTCTCTGGGATACACAGTCAACAAAAAGAAATCAAGGCTAATACCCTCTCAAATAATAATTTTCCTGGGCGCCAACTTGGATACAAACACCCAGATGGCCTACCTCACGCCAGAGAAACAAGGGCAACTAACTCAATACTTCAGAAAACTGGCAACTTTCACCAGGCTGACTGCAAGGAAAATCCTGCAGGCTCTGGGATTCATGGCATCTTGCATCCTACTAATCCCATGTGCAAAGCTGCATATGAGGAAACTTCAGTGGTACCTAAAAACCTATGGTCTCAACACAGCCACAGTTTGGAAACAATAATACCACTGATTCCATGTCTTCAAAAGGAATTTCTGTGGTGGGCTCAAGCATGCCAAAGAAACACAAGTCTCCCATTCTGCAAGCCTCAAGCAAATCAAGTCATCACAACAGACGCCTCAGATTATGCCTGGGGGGGGGGGGGGGGGGGTGCACATGACAGATCGGTGCATTCAGGGCAAATGGTCACAAAAAGAAAAGCACCTACACATCAATCAAAAGGAAATGCTAGCAGTGATAAATGCTATTATAGCTTTCAAAGACCTGCTGCATCCAGGCCAGCTATTGATAAGGACAAGACAACACCACAGTAATATGGTACATAAACAGGGAGGAACCCATTCATACCCCCTATGCAGGCTAGCCATGTCTCTTTGGAACATGGCTCTGGAATTGCAAATCGAGCTTCAAGCACAGTTCCTGCCAGGCAAAGAAAACACGCTGGCAGACAACCTAAGCAGAAATATGACAGATCCACACGAATGGAAGTTGCATCCTCAAGTTTTTTCAAAGATAATTCAAGCATGGGGAAGGCCAGACATGGATCTCTTTGCCTCCCACATAAATCACCAATTGGCAAAATTCTGCTCAAGGACCTTTCATCCACAGGCCTGGAAAGTGGACGCTCTCTTTCAGTTGGACAACAATGACAGTTTATGCCTTTCCACCTCTTCCTCTGCTGCCCAAAGTTCTATTAAAAACCAGAGCAGACAGACCAAAGATGATTTTCATTGCTCCAGACTGGCCAAGACAACACTGGTACCCACTCCTGAGGAGCCTGACGCATTCCCCACAATGGATCCTGCCTCTAATGCCTCTTCTACTGACTCAGCATAACTTCAAAACTCTTCAGTCAGCTGAAAACACTCAATCTAGCCGCATGGAAGATTCCTTAAAATCACAACAGACCCTACTTTCCAAGGAGGTGCAGGATGTCATTTTGGAGGCCAGAAGACCTTCTACTAGAAAAGCCTACTCCGCAAAATGGAAACGGTTTTGTGCTTGGAATGAGAAAAAGGGCCAGAACCCTGGAATACTGAATTTACCTCAAATATTACAGTACTTAGCTGAGATGCTAAGCAGTGGACTTTCATTCTCCTCCATCAAAATCCATACCTCAGCCATTTCTGCAGAATACAACACTGATCCTCCTTTATTCTCTCACCCCCTCTTAAGACAGTTCCTCAGAGGGGCTAAGAATATAAAACCCCAAAGGAAACAACCAGTACCTGCTTGGGACCTCAATTTCATTCTAGAAAAACTGACTTTGCCTCCCTTTGCGCCAGCTGCCTCAACAGAACTGCAATATTTGTCCTGGAAAACAGCCTTCCTGCTGGCTATCACCTCAGCTTGCAGGGTTTCGGAACTACAAGCCCTCATGGTTGTGCAGCCTTTCATCATTTTCCATCAGGACAGAGTTTCCTTACAAACCAATCCTTCCTTTATGCCAAAGGTAGTATCCAGGGTAGCCTTGAATCAGGCTATCCACTTACCTACCTTTTACCCCAATCCTCAAAACAAAGGGGAGAGACTACTACATTCCTTGGACATTCACAGACAGCTACGTTATTATTTGGACAAAATAAAGCCTTTCAGAAAATCAGAGCAACTCTTTGTGTCCTATGCTACAGGAGCTCAAGGGAAGCCTATTTCCAAACAGACAATCTCAAAATGGATAGCCCCACTGCATACGCTTTTGTTACTCTTTTCATGGTAAAATTGTACCTGCAAGCATCAGGTCTCACTCCACAAGGGCCACAGCTACCTCTGCAGCTTTCCTCAGGGGGGTTCCTACCAAAGATATTTTGGAAGCTGCCACTTGGAGTTCTGTGCATACTTCTCCAAGCACTATCACCTACCATTATACTCCAAATCTAGAGCAGGCTTTGCCACTGCAGTCTTGCAGGGCATCCTGGCTCCTCCTAGTTCCACCTAGTGCCTGCCACCCCTTTTTTAGCTTTGGTATTGTACCCATCTGTTATGACTGCAGCTGTATGCACGATGAACATAGTACAGTTTTGTACCTACCATAAATGTAGATGTTAGAGTGCTAATACAGCTGCAGTCCAGGTTTCCCTCCCTCCTTCCCCTCTGGGACAGGCCTAATGGCTAACACTTCCTCATACAACCTGATTGGGGTATTCTTTTATGGTGTATTTGCTTGCAACTACTGTTTTTTGATTATACTGCATTGCATTATTACATAAATTTATGTATTGCCTTCCTTCTGGGGGCACCTGACATCTGGGGCAAGAAAAACTGAAGAAAATGGCGTCGGCTGGTTCTTTTATACCCCTGTCGCACTGACGTCAGGGAAGAGGCAACAACATCCGACGCCGGACCTAGACTTTGGAATTCGGCCGATCGAGGACCCGCTTGACGGCAGAAAAACCCATCTGTTATGACTGCAGCTGTATTAGTACTCGAACATCTACATTTATGGTAGGTACAAAACTGTACTTTCTACCCTCACAGAACCAAACGGTTCAGGAAGGATATTCATTTATTCATTTCTTTTGCCTCAAACAGAATGTGGAAGAACATCTCTACTCTAAACCTTTAGAACCAGTGAGGTGCAGAACATTATGGGAGCTAGGAGATGAGTTAGATCATCGAAAGTTTTAAAAATTGATATTGTCTACTGCTGGCAACAGCTGGTCCATATGTTAAGGTGGACAGACATGAGTCATGAAGATGTGTAGTTAAGATTTAGTACGTAATTTTATGTCCTACACAACCCTGTCCTTCCACTTCAACACTGTAAAACAGAGTCCCCCAAGTATATCCTCACAGATGGTATCATGACAGGATACTTATAGTACAGCCAAAGGCCATACTTGACCTGGAAACTACACCCAGTGTATACCGTCTTGCAAAGGTATGCAAGAGAGGCTCATGTCAGAGCAGCACAAATGTCAACAACTTAAACATTTTTGAAGAAGTTTCAAGTAGCAGCCACTGCTCTTCTGAAATGCCCTTTAGGTTTAGTTGGCTGATATGTAAATTTATTTCCCATAGCAAAATTCAGCGCATTAAGACAAGTTACCAAGGCACTGTGACTTGAGACCTTTTTACATATTTTGTTGGTTGCAGTGGAGAAAAAAACGTTGCTCATTGCTTTCTCTAACGTCTTTGGTTCTAGCCAAAAAAAAGCACAAGTGACTAATATGTAGACAATGTAACATATAACTCCATGGTTAGAATATTCGGGAAAATACAGGTAAATTTAGATTTAAATTTGCTTTAATAGCTGCTCTGGCATAAAAGTTTGGTTACTCAGAGACTTTATGAAAGGTGAGACAAGAAGGCTTAAAAGGTGAGACCTACAATTATGACACTTCTAGCCAAGTGACGTCCACCAAAAAGTGAATGTTTCAGATCAAAAATGGAAGTTATGTACTGGTCATAACACTGGATCCTTTTTGTCCCATTCTATCCAGTATGACTGTTAAGGTACTGAGTGGCCTGTTAGCTAGTGCATCCACCTCAAATTCCTTCAGATTTTTCATCCATTAATTTCCTTGTGCCCTCAGTAACCTCATGTCAAGTTAGCTAGCCAGAAAGGACATACGCTACACACTAGCTGTCATAATGAAAAATGGAAAGGTGGCTCTAGATTAGTCTGCTTGAAATGAGATGACAGTTCAGTAGGGGGAAGGAGGAAGGATGTCTTAGGAGATAGCATTAAGCTGGATCTTTTTCATCTTAGTCTAAGTACATAACTTCCGTATCCTATTTCATCCATCCATCCTATCAGACTGTTAGGACAGAAATCCAAGCTACCTATTTTCTTGGATGGCAGCATTCAGGACGCCCTCCATAACTGAAGCTCTGAAGGAAGCTGTAGGTTTAGATACTACAGCCAGTTGATATGGTTTTTCAAAGCTATGCAATGTAGACCATGCTGCTGCAGTATAAATTTCATCTGCAAAGAGTTCTGAAAAAGGCAGTGGAGACTTCAGCATTTATGGTGAAACATGCTCTTGGTTTAAAGGGTAAGGTTGTATTTTTTGGAAGAGTATACACAGGTACTGCAAAAGGAAAGTCATGTAGATAATGTCTGGGTCATGTAAGTTATAAAGGTCATGTACTAAACAATAATTATACGTATTCATGTTCCATGTCTGTCCACCTCAACACAACAACTAGCGGCTGCCAGCAGTAGTCGGCTTGTCAATTCTTAAGCTTTCCCATGTTCTAACTCATCTTCTAGCTGTCATAATGCTCTGCACCTCCCTGATTGCCTAGATTTATAGTTCCCTGAATCACTGACAACACTATACACACACACATATGTATGTGTGTGCGTGTGTGTGTGTGTGCGTGTGTGCGTGTGCGTGTGTGCGTGTGCGTGTGTGTGTGTGCGTGTGTGTGTGTGCGTGTGTGTGTGCGTGTGTGTGTGTGCGTGTGTGCGTGTGTGCGTGTGTGCGTGTGTGCGTGTGTGTGCGTGTGTGCGTGTGTGTGTGTGCGTGTGTGTGTGCGTGCGTGTGTGTGTGTGTGCGTGCGTGTGCGTGTGTGCGTGCGTGTGTGCGCGCGTGTGTGTGCGTGTGTATATAAAAAATGCACATGATAATTCACTTGCATGTGGCTGCCTCTGCAGACATTCCTCTGGCATCCCTCTAGGCTCCCACAACCAGGAATGGGGAAGATGTGCAAGTATGTTATTTTTTTTTTTAGCACACAGCTGAATATTTCCCAACACTGGTGCCTCTCCTCATCCACTGGGTATACTAAACTCTTCTGTCTACCCTTAGACTTTATCCCATGCAGAGGAACAGTGAAGAGAGGCATTCCACTGCAGCATCATATTGCTGCCTGGAGAGAGATCTGTTGGCATTTTAACTACCCCTGGATTTAGTGCAACCCATGGTCTAGGCTGGTGAAGAGAGTAAGGCATCCAGTTGCAGTATCTTATTACTTGCTACAAGGGGAGTTTTCTGTATATGCAGTAACTTCCCCTTCCTCTGCATGCTCATTTGCTGATGCCTAATGAGCTGGTGTGAAATGTGGACATGCTGGAGTAGCATCCCATCTCTGCGGTGACTCAGCCAGTGTCCTTTACCAAGGTCATTGTCCCAGCAGCATCCCCTGCCTCCGCCAGGGGTAAGATATCAGGAGTGTCTAGGCTAGTGCCCCACCCCAGAATAGGCACTCCTGTCCTTCTGCACTGGCACTTCAGATGCCTGAGTTGCTAATCAACCTGGGATTGCCTGAACCATATTAGGTCTTTATCACTCTACACCATGGTACTGGTTAGGTGTACAAGTATGTTGAAGTGGATGGACATGGATCTTGAAGATGTAGCTCAATGGTAAGGGTGTAACTTTTTTAATGAGCATTTTACAAGTATGAAGAGAGAAGCTGCACAACGGATGGTCCTGTGGTGACTCTGAGCAGCTGAGTATTCCATTTCCCAGATTATGATCAGGTATTTTGTAGTGATTACTTACTATAAAAATATGTAGAATCTGATCATTAAGCAGGGTGATTCCTGCAATATGGTTTCTCTGGTGAGTATATGTCCTGAATTAATGTTTCCTTCTCATGCTTAAAAGGAGAAAAGCTGTTGTGGAACTTCTACCCTCTTCTGCAGGATGCACAGAAACAAACCTATCACTTGGAAGGCCACATAGCAGAGGTGCAATGTCTTGTCTTCCATTTAGTTGTTAGGGTTGTACCCTTTCTTTTGAGTTGTGCTATGACTGATCTAAAAACTTACTAATTAATGGCACTGATCCATTGTTAGGCTTTTTAAATGAGTCTTCAGGCTGACGTGATGGTTTAGGCAGAGCTAGGGATTTTTCTGCCTGTGCACTGTTCAGACTGTGGTTCAGCCATTCTCCATGGCTTAGCTTTATGACTAAGGCTGCCAATTACTGACTAACTTAGCTCGAGGGTACACTTCCACAAAACAGCTTCTCCAGTCTAATGTGATGACAGAAGCCTGCTTATGTATTCCTTTTAATGTTTGTGTAGTATTCAGTTCTTTGTATGCTTTTGTAAAAGTCACTCTTTTTTCTCCCCCAGAAATCACTGCCCAGCTCATTGAAGAAGGAAACTGAGTTCCTGTTGCTTTTAGAAGAATTGCACCAGAAACACAATGACGACGAGATTAAGGTAAGTTCAGGTTAAGCCAAAATCCTGAGTTTTTACTAAAAAAAAAAAAAAAAATCGAATGATTTACAACATAGGCCTAGTTCAGGTGTGCTTTCAATCAAAACCTGCAGGATTTGGCATGCACAGCTGTGATTATAATTGTTCATTTGCTCCTTGAATTAAGGTGAAATTATCACTGGTGTCTGTTTTTGCCTTTCCAAGGAAGTGCAGTTGTCACAAAGAGTTTATGCATCACCAGTAGCTTGATAATTACTGTGTTACATAGTCGTTGCAAGTAGCATTGTGAGTACTAATACTACTAATGTGCTTTACGGCCGCTAAAAAAAAAACACTGCTCCAAATGGTGAAATCTCTCATCAATGTGCATTTGTAAAGACAAGTTTACCTTATTTAAATTGTACACTGATGAATGCTCTTGTCTTTTCTCCTTTTTATGCAGCTGGTACTGTATTTCTGCCTCAACCATGCATTTCCTCCAAGTCCGTAATCTGTCACACATCATTGGAGGCATATATGGTCTTAGTCCATGCTTTTTCCTTGTAACCTTTTCACCTAGCCACTACGGTTTCTAGGAAAATATATTCTGATATCTAGACTGAAGTCCTTACCTTCATTCTGAAAGCTGTACCCTCCTTTCTCTCCCCTTTCCTTTTCTAAGTTTCTTAATCATAATACCCTCTCATTTCACATATCATGTTCTTCTTTACCTGTTCTTCATATCTGTCCTTGTTTCCTTATTCCCCAGTTCAGTTAGCACACTGGATGTTCATTGTGTTACCCTGCTGCAGTCATCACACTTGGGTTATCCTGCCGTCAGGCGGTCCCGCAGTCGGCCCGAATTCCAAAGTCTTGGTCCAGTGTCGGTTGCTGTCGCTTCTTCCCTGATGTCAGTGCGCCAGGGGTATGTAAGAGGCATCCAACGCCATTTTCTTCAGTCTTTCTTGCCGCACAGTGCCCGAAGCAGAAGCAGTTCACAAGTGTCGGTCAGCCGACACCTGAGATTTTCGATTTGAATTTCAGTCCGAAGTCTTCATTAAAGCTAAGTACCCTGTTGGGGAACATTTTCTTGCCTCAGTACGATGTCAGAAAAAGTTAACAATTGCATTTCTTGTGGGAAGCAAATACCTCATAAGGACTTCCATTCCTATTGTATTCCTTGCCTAGGCCAAGACCACAACGTCACAGGTTGTCGGTTTTGCTCTAGGTTTAATAAACGAACTATCAAACGCCGTTTTGACTTTGCACTGCTTTACTTTGGTAGGAAATTTAATTATATCATGCCGTCGGAGCAGCCGACGACCGCCATTCATAAAAAACACAAGGATAAGGACAGACAGCCTAGGAATAAGCCAGACACCGAGGCCTCAGTTGGGCCTGTCGCCGGTTCTCCGGTTTTCAGGGAGGTGCCTACGCAGCCCCTGACGACCGCAGAACTGGAACCCCAGACAGCTGAGGAGTCTGCTAGGCCGACGCAGCCATCTACCGACACCGGAGCAGAAATAGACACCGGTGCAACAGAAACACCTTTGGTTGCAGAAGGTGTCTTCAGACCGACTACACTCACCATTAAATCTTATGCTAAACTTAAAACTCCTTTAAAACCAAAGAAAACTGTACATCAGTCTACAGTTCATGGCCCCATGCCTAAGAAACAGATGCTTAAGATGGCTGAAGATTTGATTACCCTTATCAGGGGTTCCCATCCCCCTCCTGATAAAAGACCAAGACAAGAGGAGGATTATGCATCCTCTGACCAGGTTTCTCTCTCCTCAAGGATTACACTTTTCCACCTTATGAGGATTTTGATGCTGAAGATTCTATTCCCTCAGCGTCTCCCCCTGAAGACTACTCCTTTGGGGAAACTTTACATACCATGAGGGAACAGTTCCACTGGGAAGGCCAGGATTACTCCGATTCTAAGAAAAGGCTCTGAGAGTTTCTTTTACTACCCCAGCACAGACCTCTTGCTATCCCTCCTGTTTTAGATATTGTGGATGATGTTTACTTGGAGTCTAGTTTAAATCCAGACTCTCTACCTCCTGCTCCAGCCAAACCAGACAGATACTACAGAGTACCTGACTCACACAAATTCCTTTATAAAAGCCCTGTAGCTGACCTAGAAACAATTTCCCAGGGTCCTAAGGGAGCAAAAGCTTCTACGGCTAAAAATCCTGTGCCCTCTGAAAGGGATTCCAGAGCCCTAGATAGATGAGGAAAGAAAATATGCACCTCAGCAACTCTGGCTATGAGAGCATTAAATTGCCAGTTTCACATGTTGAAATATCAACAATTCCTTATGTCTCAGTTAAAACAAAAAATGAGCACACATTCACAACAGCCTGAATTCAAGGAAATGCAGGATCTGTTGCATGCAGCTGAACAGGTGGGCAAACATAGTTTACAATGCAGATTTGATTCATTGGAAGCTTCCTGTAGAGCAGCTCTTACTGGCTCTGTCGTACGTAGACATGCTTGGTTAAAAGAACAAACCCTCCCTGACCATGTTAAAGCAAAATTATTGGATGCACCTTTACAGCAGGATGTATTATTTGGTGTTAAAGCAGAAGAGGTTTTAAAGAAAATGGAGGATAAGGCAAAGCCTATGAAAATGGTCAAGGATTTTTTGCAGGTACAACCCCCTCGTTTCAGCAGAAATTAGCCAACAAAAAACTGGTCCTTTCCAGCTTCAGACAGATCACAGAGGGGCAAATATAGACACCCAAGGGGCAGAGGACAGTCACAGGGCCCTTACAAACCTCGCCAATAGGGTTCTGCTACCCAGAAAGGAGGAGGACAGGCCCCAGGCTAGCAGAAGACAAACACAATGACTCTGTCCTCAAACTACCAAGCAAATCTCTCCTGGCAACTCCCTTGGGAGGAAAACTAGCATTTTTTGCAGACAACTGGCACATCATCACAAAAGACAAATGGGTTCTAAACATTGTCTCTCAAGGATACAGATTCCACTTTCATACCTTACCAAGGATCAAAGGAATGCCAAACCTGCCACCAAATCAATGGGCAGAGGCACAAAAACAAATTACAGCTCTCATGAACATGAGAGCTATTCAACAGGTACCTGCACAGGAGCAAGGACAAGGATTTTACTCAAGACTCTTCCTAGTCCCAAGAAAGGACAAAGCATGGAGACCCATTCTGGATCTTTCATTTCTAAACACCTGCCTGCAAGTACCAAAATTCAAGATGCTAACACTACAGCAGCTTCTTCCCATGCTGGGAAAAACGCTTGGCTAGTCACTTTGGACCTCAAGGAGGCATACCTGCATGTCCCTATCAAACAGAATTGCAGAAGATACCTCCGCTTCATTGCAGGTTCAACGTATTATCAATTCTCTGCACTGCCCTTTGGCTTATCTACTGCGCCCAGGGTCTTCACAAAATGCCTGGCATCAGTAATTGCATACTGCAGACAGAGGAATTCAAATATACCCATACCTGGAAGACTGCCTTATTCAAGCAGAAAGCAAGTAAATTCTTTTAAAGCATCTGGCATTTGTCAAACACCTTCTAAGTTGCCTAGGGTACACAGTAAACGAAAAGAAATCAAAACTAGTACCCTCACAAAGCATAATATTCCTGGGTGCCAGCTTGAATACAATGGCCCAGATGGCTTATCTCACGCCAGACAAGCAACGACAGCTGTTTCAATATTTCAAAATAATGGCAACAAAGACCCAACTCCCTGCAAGAAAAATTCTGCAGGCCTTGGGATTCATGGCATTTTGCATACTACTAATACCATTTGCAAAACTGCATATGAGGAAATTACAATGGTACCTGAAAAGTGTATGGACTCTGCACAGCCACAGCTTGGAAACAATGATACCACTCATTCCCTGCCTTCAACAGGAGTTTCTATGGTGGGCACAGACATGTCACCTCAACAAGGGTCAGCCTTTCACCTTACCCACAGCCAGGCAAACTATGACAACAGATGCATCGGACTATGACTGGGGAGCACACATGGCAGGGCAGTGCATTCAGGGCAAATGGACTACAGATCAGAGACACATGCATATCAATCAAAAAGAAATGCTAGCAGTGCAGAATGCCCTAATAGCTTTCAAGGACCGTCTACACCCAGGACAACTACTAATAAAGACGGACAATACCACAGTTATGTGGTACATAAACACGCAAGGGGGCACACATTCCTACCCTCTATGCAGGCAAGCAATGACCTTGTGGAACACTGCACTGTCTTACCAGGATCAATTACAAGCACAATTCCTGCCAGGAAAGAAAAACACATTGGCAGACGACCTAAGCAGAAACATCATGGATCCACATGAATGGAAACTAGATCCACAAGTATTTGCAATGATAGTTCAAAAATGGGGACGCCCAGACATAGATCTGTTTGCCAGCCCCCACAACCACCAACTTCAAAAATTTTGCACAAGGACCTTCCATCCACTAGCTTGGAAAGTGGACGTTCTCTTATTCATTTGGAAAACATTAACAGTGTATGCCTTCCCTCCACTGCCTCTTCTAGCAAAGGTACACTTGAAAGTCAGATTAGAGAGGCCACAAATGATACTCGTTGCACCAGACTGGCCATGGCAGCATTGGTACCCAATTTTAAGGAACATGGCCCATGGCCAACCATGGATTTTGCCACAAATTCCTCACCTGCTCACCCAGCGAAACCATCAGATTCTACACAGCCAGCTCAAGACTTTAAACCTGGCTGCATGGCAAATTACCTGAACAACCAGCCAACACCTTTATCCAAAACTGTTATGGATATCATTCTGGAGGCCAGGAGCCCCGGAGGCCCAGCACCAGGAAAACCTGTTCAGACAAATGGAAAAGATTTTGCACCTGGAACCAGGCTAAAGGCCTAAACCCCCTTGATCCAAACATCCCTCAGATTCTACAATATTTAACTGAGATGTTACACAAAGGACTTTCCTTTTCATCTATTAAGATCCACGCCTCAGCAATTTCAGCTCATTACAGCACGGGTCCTCCTTTATTTTCACATCCACTCCTAAGACAGTTCCTCAGGGGGGCTAAGAACTTAAGACCGCCAAGGAGAGCTCCAACACCTACTTGGGATCTCAACTTTGTTCTGGAAAAGCTTACACTGCCGCCCTTTGAACCAGCTTTTTCAGCTGATTTAAAATTTCTTTCATGGAAAACTGCCCAACTACTAGCAATAACCTCAGCTAGAAGAGTCTCAGAGCTACAGGCACTAATGGCAGTGGAACCTGTCATCATTTTTCATCAAGACAGAGTCTCTCTATGAACTAACCCTTCCTTTATGCCAAAGGTGGTATCCAGTGTGGCCTTAAACCAAACAATTCACTTGCCCACCTTCTTCCCAAATCCCCAGAACAAAGGAGAAAGACTCCTGCACTCTTTGAACATTCACAGGCAATTACTTTACAACTTGGATAAAACTAAGGCTTTCAGAAAAACTGACCACCTTTTTTGTAGCCTATGCTACAGGATCACAAGGAAAAGCTATCTCAAAACAGACCATTTCAAAATGGATAGGGCATTGCATACGTTTCTGCTACACACATCATGGGAAAACAGTACCTGCTAACATTAGGTTACACTCCACCAGGGCTTACAGCTACATCAGCAGCCTTTCTCAGGGGAGTGCCAACCAAGGATATTCTGGAAGCTACTACTTGGAGTTCAGTGCACACCTTCACCAAACACTATCACTTACCTCTATACTCTAAGACTAGAGTTGGTTTTGCCACTGCAGTTTTGCAGGGCCTACTAGCTTCTTCTAACCCTGTTTGACTCCACCTCCCATCCTTAGCTTTGGGATTCAACCCAAGTGTGATATATATATAAATATTGCCTACCTATTGGGGGCACCTGACATCTGGGGAAAGAAAAACTGAAGAAAATGGCATTGGATGCCTCTTGTGTACCCCTGGCCCACTGACGTCAGGGAAGAAGCAACAGCAACCAACGCCGGACCAAGACTTTGGAATTCGGGATGACTGCGGGACCACCTGACGGCAGGATAACCCAAGTTTGAGGACTGCAGCAGGGTGAACACTTGAACATCTACATTTATGGTAGGTACAAAACTGTACATTTCCTTTCTTTAACAGTAATTACTCTGATTGGGGCACGATAGGATGTGTAGATTGGCAATAGAACCATCTGATTTTGCATTATCTATTCCATCCACTTCACTACAAAAGGACTTTAACTGGAGTTGGCACTGACCTGATTTTCCTCCCTACAGTGCTACATGCTTCCCTCTCTGGATCTTGTTTGCCACTTCTTTCAATCAGATGTGACTCTCAGTGAGTTACTAATGGTTAATTTTGATTAAATGTTTTCTTAGTATTGTTGTTTTGGGACTGTTTTGAAGTAACCTGTGTCATACTTGAGATATTACTGTTCTTTCTTTTTTTACAGATGTTTTTTGTCGTCCTTTAACTTCTCCCTGGTAGGCTGTTAAGCGTCACTCTTTTGTTATCACAACAGTACCATTTTGTTAATCAAATTCTGATAGACTTGTTAATCTGTATAAATGCAGTTTTCAACTGCTTAGGTTTTATTTATTTTTCTGTTCCTTACCTTCCAAAGGTTAGTAACAGATTACCTAGTGAGATTGTGTCATCATGTACAGTAGTTCTTGAAGTGTTGTCATGTATCAGATAGTGTTGAAAAGTTTTCCTTAAAGGCTAATCGAGAAATAAAAAGCTACAGGATTTAAGGCCTGAAGCTACATGATCCTGCCCGAGTGCACACATAACTTGTGCATAGTGTGCCTGGGGTCTGATCATTTATAGAAAAAAATAGTAATTTGCAAAGCTTTCAGCTCCAGGTTGCTACAGAAGTGCTACATTAAGGGGATTCTAAAGGGGCTGTTCCTCACTGAAGAAAAGCCTTATGGAGAGGAAAAAAGGAGAATAGAAAGCTAGAATAGGTCAAGCCACCTTCTAGAAAGTACCCAGATTTAAGCCATCCCTGAAGCTTGTTCAGACTCCTCCTCTTATTTCTCAGGCCTCTCCTTTTGTGGCATCTCAAGTGGAGATTATTTCTGTCCCTTCTCAAAAGAGAATCAGCAGTTCTGGAGAGGGAATTAACCAGGTATTTGAACTTTCTTATCCATCTTCAGAGCTTTAGCGAGATTCTATAGATCTGTCAAAAGCCCTTCAGCTCATATCAACAGGGACAAGATGAGGCAGTCCTTAGACTTCCAAGATGGTTACACCAATTCAAAGGTTGATTAGAACTCTGTTTGAAAATAAAAACTGAAAAAAAGCCAGTAAAAGCTATCAGGTTGGGTAAAATGTGTTTATTGGCTAATGGTTGCACTGCCTGGGTGCCAGTAAAGTAGGAATATGGAGAAAGCAAGAGAAAGTGGCATATAAAAGCGGAATAAAAAAAATCTCTGACTGGGAAGAATCTTGCGACTGTTCACCAAGAAGCATTTCAGGTTTCAGCTTTGGTACAGCAGATGTCTATCTGTGATTTAGAGGTGCAAATAAATGAAATGCATTCAAAACATGCGAGACACTGAAAGAATATATGTGTTGGATAAAAGGCTTGGAAAAGTTAGAAACTAGCTATTCGGATGAACTGAAAGAAATACAAAACTCATAAGATGAAATAAAAAAAGTCTGACTAAGCATAAAACTTCTCAAGAAAAGCTGTTTCATAGACTTCCAAGATGGCTGCACACTGAATAACAGCTTAATTTCATCTTTCCCAGTATGAAAACAGAAACTCTGAAGAGACCCAGTGAGTTTTATTTATTTCGGTGAAATTTGGTGCTGCCTGAATGCCAGCAAAAAAAGAAATCCAGACAACCTGAAAGAAAATCAATCACAAAAAGTGAGGAGAAAACTCTGGCTGGGAATAATCTTGTAGCTGTTCAGCAAAAAGTAGTTTAAGCTCCAGCTTTGGTTCAAGAGACTACTCCCGTAATCTAGAGGGAAACAAAATAAGTCAAATGTGCTCAGAGCTGATTAAAATAAACAAAACACTGAAGGAGTATATCAAGTCAAATAACAAAAGGCTGGAAAAAATGGAAGAAGCTTTAAACAGATATTCAGATGAGCTGATAAAACTGCAAAAAGTCAGATGCTGAAATGAAAAAAGGCTGGCTTGAGCATGAGACTGCTCAAGAAGCGATATTTCAAAAAAATAGAATTATGTGAGACAGCACATAAGTAAAACCTGAGATTTTCTGCTGTACTAGAGAAACTGGAAGGAACAGGCTGCATTCATTTTATGAAATCACAAATAACACTTGCTGTAGAATACCAGTCCAATTGCTTATTTGAACGGGAAGCATCATGTGAATGTTCCAAACATGACCATGAGAAAGCAGCCAAGACCACTAATAATGATTCAATCCTACCAACAGAAAGAGTTGATTCTGATAACTATGGCAGAAGGACAAAGTACTTAAAGTTGGAGACAGAGTAGAAAATGATTAATCACTGTCCACCAGGCAGAAGAGTAAATTTATTCTAGCAATCAGGGAATGTCAAGAAGCAGCTGTGAGATTCAAGCTGCTGTATCCAGTTACCTATATAATATTTTTCCTGGAGGTCAAAGTCCATTCTTTGATGCAGAACACACTACGGGGCGGGGGGGGGGGGGGGGTACAAATGTTTGTCCAACAAAAAAGTGAGCCATCAAACAGAAGGGGATTCTGCTGCTTATTCTTACGATAATACTCCGAGATTGTCAGTGAAACCTTTTCCAATGTTACAAAGGAAAATGCTTCAGAGACCGAAGAAAAGCAAAGTAATTGACTAGAAGAACCAGGTGCATGTTGAAAATGAACCAGAGACTGGATTTGGGAGATATAGATCACCAAGAAGATAATGTGGTATTACAAAGCATCCGTTACATTTATGAAATGACTGAACAAGAAAACATGGAAATGTTGGACTTTTTTGACTTTGTTAAACTTGTAGGAGACTTCAAAGCATATGCCCTGCTTCATGTCATTAATGTTTGGAAGAACATTAACGAGAGGGAAGGAGGTAGGAAATAATTTACTAAGTAAAACAAATTATGATCTTGAGTATTTGTATAAAACATGAACCCAGGGATTTATTAACTCCTACACTCTTGTGTATACCGCTCCGAGTGAACAGACAACGCAGAGATAACTCACATGTTCTTCCTCCTAATTTTAGTTTTCCTACTGATATTCTTACAGCTTTAAATATTGACAGGAAATCATAAAGGTTATCATTAAGTGTAGATACATGTACAGTTAGTGTAATCTTTCTGATTGACTAGAAAGCACAAAAAATGTAATAAGAATGTTCTTGAATACATATCGTGTACCCTTGGTGTAGGCTTTATTGAATCTGGCCCGATATGCATTGCATGCTGTAAAATAAAGCTTTTTCAGTTATTTTTGTGGATAATAGGGATACTAAAATAAACTGTTGCCTCTTTTTTTTTTTTCCTTTATTTTTTTATCATTTTTTAAACAAGAAATATCTTTATTAAATTATCATGTACGACATGGGCAATCATACATTTATATTAAATGAAAAACCATATTGACATAATTATAGTTGTAAACGTAGGTCACAAACCATATTGACATGATTTTAGTTGCAAACATTATACATCACTTGTAGTCTATCCAGTCATTGACATTTCATAGCTCCTTCAAGTCCTGCCATCTTTTAAGCTTTGATCCTCCCCTGCATGCATTGTTCCCACAATTCCCATTTTTTCCTATGTAATTTGCTCCTAACTTTTTCTAAAAATCACATTTCCAATTGTTTTATCTCTGTTACTATATTTACTACTTCTAGTAAAGTTGATTTAGGCTTTGATTTCCATTTTCTAGTAATTGCTTTTTTGGCAGCCACCATAATTAAATTCAGAAAAGCCTACTATGTCTAGGCAATTCCAATTATGTTATAGCTCAGAGAATAATTTCCTTATATACTGGATGAGTAAATTGGTATAACTCTGACAAAGCAGTCTACAGCGAATCTTGAAAGTCTGCCAACTCATTACAGTCCCAGGAAATATGATTCACCGTTGGCAGTATACTTAACATATGAGATTCCCTGCTGTGGAAGCCCAGTGTCAGCCAGTATACCAAAGCCTACTGTTTAAGGTATGCTGAGTATCACAGATATGCCCATTGTGTACCGTAGGGCATAAAGGTGACGTCCAGTCTTACCATCCTCAGCACTTCTTTGCCGCCAGTCTGAATGCATCTCCAGAGCCTTGGTCTTAATGCCTATGTCATTTCTGCCAGCTTGAATGCCGTTTTTGTTAGACAGTTGAACGCCTACATCATCTTGCTGATATGTAGCCATTGCAGATAAGTACCATGTTGTTTTTTTTTTTTCGTAGCGGTTTTGTTGCTCCAGGGGGTTAATGTCATCCAGGAAGGGCAAATGCTAATGCCGGAGACAGATTCCCCATAAAGACTGCCACAATGTTTTTTGCCTAGGAGCTTCTCATGACCATATGACCTGTTCGATTTGTCCGACTTTTGTACCAAAAACTGTTCGTAGTTTGCTTTTTTTCCCTGTCTTTGTATCTTGAGAACCCAGCACCTTAAGCTTCTCGCTAAAGCTACTATGGGAGGAACTTCCCGCCCTGAGGGTCAACCATTAGGGAAGAAAGTTAAAAATTTTAGACAGGAATTTTCCACTGTCCAACCTCCACCAGGCGTTTCTCCCAAGGTCTGTGAGAACCTGGAGGCTTGCTCGGCTTTTTGATGGAATCCTCTGCCATGATTGGGTTGGAGGCCAGTGAGGATCTGGCTGGCAGCATTTCCTATGAGGCTTTGCAGGCATCCATTTTAGGCATTCAGGGGGAACCATGGTTGATTATTTTCAAGGAGCCTAGGGGTGTTCCACAGATTTTAGTTAGGAAAGAAGTTCCTATACAGTTGTTGAATGCCATCCTGAGTCAGAGCCTTCTAAGTTTTATAGGGCAGACATTTCTTTAAAGAAGAAACAAAAAACTAAACCTGTTTTTCCTGCTCCTAGGGGGTCCACATAGTAAGTGTCGGACCTTTTACTCAGGGTTTGCTTAATACTTTAATGGCATTAAAACCTCCTCAGAGGGTTTCTGTTCCTGCCACCCTTGGTCCTCTGCCACCCTTGGTCCTCTACTCCCCTTAAAAGGCCCAAGGAAATGGATTCTTCTCAGGAGGAGTTAAATTCTGATGAAGAATCCCTTGCTTACTCTTCCCAAATTCCTTCTGTTTTTAGACTATGGGTCAGGTGAAGGGGAATCTAATAGTCTTGATACTCCCTTCAAGGAAATTATGTTGGGGGATGCATTCAGCAGGATGGTATAATTTTTTAAAATAGGATTGCGCTTGGGTATCTGACACCCATAAGAGGTACTTTGAGTTGTTGCAGATGGAATCTTAGAAACCTTCTGCTATTCGTTCTGTTCTGTCTGCTTTGTTGGATGTTTTTTTCCAATGCCTCTAAAGCTCTTGATTCTCTGCCCTCTGCTCCTAGGAAGCCTGGTATGTTTTATAGGGTGCCTGAGGATTGTAACGTTTTGTACACATGTCTTGCTGCTGACCCCTCAGTGGTCTCTGTAGCCTCTGACAAGCCTCCTCAGTTGCTTCCTTCACCCAAGTTATTGCCTTCTGATAAAGACAGCAGAACCATGGAAAGGCTAGGTAAGAAGGTTTACACCTCTGCTACTCTGGATTTTAGGGCTATTAACAGTCAGACCCATATGTCCAGATATGTGTTTGCTCTTTGTCTGGCTTGTTAACTTATTTCTGATCTCCCAGACTCTGAGGGTAAAACTTCTGCTCTTTCTTTGTTTGGGATTTCCTCTGAAGTGGTTCATCATTCTATCCAGTGTAGTTATGATGCAGCAGATGCCTCTTCTAGGGCTGCTGCTTTTGGCTCCGTGATGAAGAGCTATTCTTGGCTTAGGCTTCATCCTTTACCTGATAATATCCAGGCTAAGTTGATGGATGCTCCTGTTGATGATAAACTTTTGTTTGGGGAAGCAGCTGCTGATTTAAGTCCCTTCAGGATAAGGGGAAGGCCTTACAGGAACTCAAACATGTGTTTCTCTCTCCTGTGCCTAAATTTCAGAGAAATTATCCCAATAAGCCAGCCTTTGTTTGGAGGTGATCTCACCCTCCTACTAAGGGCAAAAATAATGGAAAGTCGGCTCCTCTTGCTAAGGCTACTCAGACTTTAGGGACTCTTCTTTTGCTGATGAACCAGGTGCTGTATGACTGTCCGTCTCTTCCCAGTCACATTCCTCTTTGTTTGCCTTTCTCTTTCTGTTTGGGTTCAGATTACTCAGGATTCTTGGGTTCTGTCCGTCAGGGGTATTTTATTATGTGGAAATCCCATCCCCCCTTTTATGGGCATTCCTCAGCCGCCTCGGGAACAACTTATTTTTTCCCCCAAAAGGTTCTTTGAAACATGTTGACTCTGGGTACTGTTCAAGAGGTGCCCGTGTCCCAAAGGGGGAAGGGTGTTTATTCCAGAATGTTTCTAGTGCCCAGAAAAGAGGGTACTTGGGAGACCAATTCTAGACCTCTCTTATCTAAATAGTTTTCTGCAGATGCCCACCTTTCAAATATTGTCCATTCAGAGTATTTTTCCTCTTTTGCTCCCTCAGGCCTGTATGGTGTCAATGGATCTCAAGGATGCTTACCTTCATATTCCAATCGATCTCCTTTTCAAGAAGTTTGTTTCTTTGTTTCTTTGTTGCTTTCTGGCATTTTTAGTTTTTTTGCTTTGCCCTTTGGCCTTTCTACTGCTAAGGCATATTCACCAAATGCCTCATTCTTGTGATTTCTTTTTGCAGCCTTCAGCGGATTCAAATATTTCCTTACCTGGACAAACCTGCTCATTCAGGCATCCTGTCCAGAAAATTACAGATGGTACATGGGTACTATCAGTAATATTTGGAGGTTACAATATCCCCTTCTTTCAACTTCCCCTGTCAAAAAGACAACACTCTATCCCAGATGTTCCACCCAGTCTTTGGGATCAAGCAAATCTAGAGGTTCAAAGGTTGCTAAGAAAAAGTCATCCAGGAAGTCCACGCAGACCAAATCGGATCCGGAACTTACTCAAGGTTCTTTTTAGTTCCAAAGAAAACAGGGGACAGGAGACCCATATTGGATCTCAGCAGGCTGAACAAATCAGTCAAGAAAATGAAGTTCCGGACTGTAGTCCATTCTTCCCTTTCTGGGTCAGGACAATTGGATGTGCTCTATCACATAAAAAAGGACAGACGGTCAAGGAGAATATCTACACTTCAGGCTGGGAGCCAGTCATTATCAGTTCAGAGCACTGTCCTTTGATCTCACCACAGCCCCCAGGGTGTTCACCAAATGCATGGCAGTAGTTGCGGCTCACCTGAGTTGTCAATGATTCCAGGTGTTTCCATATCTAGACAACTGGCTTCTTACTGCCACCACCGAGCATTAACTAATCGGGGCAAGGGAATCCACAATTCGCTCTTGTTTTCAACTAGGGTTCACCATAAAGTACGAAAAATCTGCCTTGTTGCCTTGTCAATATATTACCTTTATAGGGGCAGATTTGGACACAAGGGCCATGATAGCAAAGCTGCCTCAAGAAAGAGTATTAACGATCCGTCAAAGTTGTCATGCTGTTCACACAAAAGAGAATTCAAGCAAGATTTGTCCTCAAGGTCCTGGGTTCTGTGGCGGCAGCAATCACTCTGGTCCGTATGGCTTGCTTCCATATGAGAATTCTGCAGTGGCTCCTATTTGTACAGTAGTCATGCCAGGATTTACCCATGTTACATCAGATTCTGATCACAGAATCCTGCAAAATGGATCTGGAGTGGGGCCATTTCTACCCCCCCCCCCCCACCTGTAGCCACAGTGACCACAGACGCTTCCCAGATAGGGTGGGGGCATTATCTGGGACAGACTGTTCAAAGGACTTGACAGGAACATGAGTACCGCTTACACATCAATGTCCTGGAGATGATAGCAGTGCTTCTGGTGTTGCAAGCACTTCAGGACTCTCTATCTACAGGGACTATAGCAATTCAGACGGACATCATGCCGGTAGTATGGTACTTCAATAAACAGGGTGTAACCAGATCTTACCTCTTGTGTCGAGAGGCACTACGAGTTTGGCAGTGGGCGATGGCTTCCTGATGCTTTCTGGTTGCAACGCACATCCTGAGGAAATCCAACGTGATAGCGGACAAGCTCATTTGGACTATCCTGATGCCTCACGAGTGATCCCTGAAGCAGGAAGTTGCAGACATGATTTTTTGCAAATGGGGCCAGCCATGCTGCAATCTGTTTGTCACCCCCCTCAACAAATGCAGCAACTACTTTGCCCTAGTCCCACCACAGGGACAGTCACCCAGGGACACACTTGTTCACGATTGCCCCCCCCCCCCCGGGACTGCTTTATGCCTTCCCACCTTTGTCCCTGATCCCCAAGTTTCTTCAGAAAGCACAGTCATTGGGTTGCAAGCTAATCCTCATTGCCCCTTACTGGCCTCTTCAAATATGGTTCCCATTCCTTTGGCCTCACCTGCAGGGGGAGCTTTGGATCCTGGACCGAGCACCAGATCTTTTGATGCATCAGTTGGGGGCTCCCCATCCTTCCATTCAAACTCTCAAGCTCACAGCTTGGTTTCTCCACTTCTGATCTTAGCCAGGCTTCCCAATGTTTCTCCAGCAGTTCAACACATTTTGATTTCCTCCCATAAACCCACTACTAGGAAACTTTATGCTAGTAAGTGGAAGAGGTTCTCTTGTTGGGCAGACAAAAATCAGGTTGATCCCGTTACTGCTCCCATTTCAAAGATTCTTGAATTTCTTGCTGAAACCTTTGACAGAGGATCAGCTGCAGCTACTATCAGAGCTCAGTTAGCTGCCATTTCTAATTTCCATATGTGAGAAATGGGGTCTAATATCATTACAGGCCTCATCTATTCGTCTCCCGTACTTGATTTTCCATAAAGATCAGGTTTCTGTCAGAAACAACCTCTCTTTTATACCCAAGGTATGTTCTGACTACAGTTTGAATCAATCCATAGAGCTTCCTGTTTTCTTCCCCAATCATGGCAACAAGGCAGAGTATAAGCTTAATCAGTTGGACTGCCATAGACAGTTGCATTTCCATTTAAACAGGACCAAAGACTTCAGAAAATCTGACCAGTTGTTATATCCTTTGCGGACAATAAAGTTGTGGAGTCTCGAAGGTGACTTTATCAAAGTGGCTTTCAGACACTATAAAACATGTCTACGAGTTGAGTAAACAAAAACTTCCAAGGAAAATTAAAGGAAACTCAACAAGGGCCTTGGCTACGTCTATTGTCTTTCAAGCCAGACTGCCTTTGGATTCGATCTGTGCAGTAGCTACATGGGCTAATCCTCATACCTTTGTCCCTCTTTACAAAGTAGATGTGACCTCCCAGAACATGGCATCCTTTGGTTCCACTGTCCTGATGAGTTTTTTTCCAGTGATCCACCCAAGAATCAGGTGCTGGGGATGCTTTCTTTTATTTCTACACTATGTTTAAACTCTACTTTAATTTTATCCCACTTAGCTATATTTTCAGAAGCTATTTCTCTCTTTTAAAAACTCCTGAATAATTTCCATTACCCATTCCTTAAATTCCTCTTTTTTCAACAGATGGGTGGGAAGGCACCAGTGTTTCATTTTATTTAGTTGTTATTGGCACATGATCTGAAATTGTTATCGATGTCTATCAAAACTTTCAATTAAATGTACATGTTCCTGTCAAATGTAAGTTCTGTCTAGCCTAGCCTAGGTTTTGTATCTCTGGGAGTAATATTTAAATTCACTCCGAACTCCTCCTACTGAATTCATATCTTCCATGCCGTATTTTCATAAATATGTTTAAAAATGTACCCGTTATATTTTCCCTTTTGGGTGCCGCATACACATCTTGCCTGCTACAAATCTTTCAGTCCCCATTTAAAAGTAATATTTCCTGATGAAACCTGATTATTTCTCACAGAACTTTCTTAAGCTCCATCATAGCAATTTTAGGTGAATATAAATACATGCCCAGTATAACCCTCCTCCCTTGCCATTTGCCCCTTATTACTATAATATCTACCATTATTATTTTTTTTTTATCCTCTCACTTTTGGAGCTCCTCTTGCAATTAATACAAGTATTCCTCTTTTGCTTTGTCTCGGGTATTTCGCTGAATAACAGTCCTGAAAACCTTTCTTTAACAAATTCACATGTTCAAATCTTTCTAAATGGGTCTCCTGTAGGATAGCTATTTGCACTGTACATTTTTAAAATGTAATTCAGTATGATTTCTTTTTTATACATGTCTGAGACCGTTAACATCTAAAGATGTTGAAAGCATCCTTAATGTTAAAAAAATTATTATTTTCACCTTTTATTTGTAGTGGCTTTTTTAAGTATCTCGTTCCAGCTTTTGTGTTGTACGCACACATTAATGTTTAGCAGGTTAACCTTTAATACAGTTGCTTCTTGTCATATCCATTTGAGCTCATGTCACATCTTACAAAACTTTGTTTTATTGAAAGCCCTCAAATAAAAGCAAATACACCCCAAAACCTCTTAACTTAATATTGTCAAATACAAATTCTGTACATCTTCAAATATTGAAGTTTTACCATCCCTATAGGAACAATTGTTGAAACTGACAGTCATATTCACAAACTTGGGTTAACCTAAAAGGAAGGTTATCCATGCAGATATGCATGGTACAGCCTGTGCTTCTACGAAGGACTGCCTGGTCTTTTTTTGCTGTTCCAGAGTGAGGAAAAAGTTGGAATGTTTTCAGAAAACATTACTTCTTAGCCATTGAAAGAGAGCTAGTAAAAGAAAGAAAGTACTCTGATTTTGTTGATCTAGAAGACATGAGAACCAGATAGTTGTTTTTAAAAGTATTTATTTATTTTTGGAGGAGAGCTGTATTATATTTGATGCTTTTTTTATTTACTTGCTTTCTCTTAAAATTTGTTACTAGATCAAGCAAAGGGCCTTAATTCAGTAATTCCCATATGCAAAAATGAGAAAAAGCACATGAATCGGTCTTGGTTTCTTATTCTCTTGACGAGACTTTTTTTTACAATGCAGTGCCTCATTTCTTAAAACTGAACAAAGAGAAAGATAAATGAATGGAAAAAACAGGGGCACCTGTTTATTTTAGTATCCCCAATACTCTTGAAAATAACTGAGAAAACTTTCCTTCATAGCATGCAGATTATCTCTTGTACTGTAAAGATAATTTACTCTTCTCTTCTCCTAAGTTTTCCTCCAAACGTTAATAACATGAAGTAGAGCTTATACTTTAGAGTTCCCTAAAAGTTTAACAAAGTCATAAAAGTTCAATATTTCCATTTTTATGTAATGTTTCACAAATATAATTAATGCTTTGTAATCCCACATTTATTTTTTAATTTCAGAGTTGCTAGTTTTATTTTGGTTTATCGTTATCTCCCCAATTCCTTTCCAATGTACTCTTGGTTCTTCTAGTTAACTCTTGTGCTTTTCTCTCTCTCTCTCTCTCAATGATTTTCTGTTAAAACATTGGCAAAGGTTTCACTGACACAGTCTCTCTGTGGTCTTTATTACCAAAAGAACAAGAAGCAGAATCTCATCCTGTTTCACAGCTCACTTTTTGTTGGGCATAGTTTTGCATTTCCTCTTTAACATGTTCTGCATAAAAAATTATTTTGTCCCTCCAGGAAAGAATATTCTGAAGACAGCTAGGAACAGCAGTTTGAATCTCATGCCTGCTTCTCGACATTCCTTGAATACTAGAATACATTTACCCCTTTTCTAACTGGTGTACAATGAGTCATCTTTATCCATAAACACTCTACTGCTGACCACTTTTAGTAGTTTGTCCTTCTGCCACAGTTTTGTCATAATCCACTCCTTCTGCTAGTAGGATTGGATCTTTACTATTAAACGTCTAGGTTGCTTTCTCTTATCTATGTTTGGAGCATACACATCATGTTTTCTTTCTGTTAACAGCTACTGATGTGAAATACCAGTCCATTTGGTTATTTGTGCTTTCATAAAATTAATAGCCTGCTCTTTCCATCTTCCCTGGTACAGCAGAACATTTTATGTTTTCCCTAAATGCTCTGTTCTCTAATTCTATTTTTTGAAACCTCTCTTATTGAGCAGTCTCACAGTCAGCCAGCCTTTTCTTCATTTTGACTTGTATTTTTTTTCATTTTTATCACCTCATCTGAATATCTGTTTTTAACGTTTCTTCCATTTCTCTAGCCTTTTTATTATTTGAGTTGATTTACTTCCATCAGTGTTTCATTTATTTTAATCCACTCCGAGTACATTTGGCTTCTTTTTCTTCTAGGTTACTTGAAGTCATCTCTTGTGCCAGAGCTGGAGCTTGCACTGTTTTTTTTTTTCTGAACAGCTGCAGAATTCTTCCCAGTTAATATTTTTTCCTTGCCTTTTGTGGTTGATTTTCTTTCAGGTTTTCTGAATTTCTTTCTTTGCTGGCATCCAGACAATGCACTTATTAGCCAGTTACTGAAATTTACCCAAATTTGAGTTCATTGGCTCTCTTTTGAGTTTCTGTTTTCACACTGGGAGAGCTGAAATGAAGCATTTGGAAGTCGACTAATTTTGAGTTTGCTTTAAGATAAAAGGTGATGGGTGGGTTTTGAAAATCTGTTTAGTTTTACTTTAGTGCTTCTATTGAAGCAAAACACCTTAAAATATGACACCGGTTCATACGGTGAGAATAATATGACTATGCTGTCTCTGTATTATCATGAAACATAAATAGCTTTATGTAGGCAAATGACTGAGTATTGAATTATATTGAGAAGTAAAGAATGCAAATGATGATGCTACAGACAACCCTTTTAGAGGTGAGCACATGAATTTGGCAAAGAGAGAATTTCTTGGTGGGCATTCAGCAGAATATCAAGGAAAAGGAGATGAATATTATGATTGCTAGAGGTTCCAGTAATGATAGAAGAGAAATAAGGCAATAATTGGTATATTTGTAGTTGTAATGGGTTATTGGAAGGGTAAGGGAATTACAGTAGCTGTTGTGGAGCTTGGGAATTTGGGGAAAATGCTAAGGTTTCAACAATGAGCATTTATTGTTTGGGACTGCAGCCTAATTTGCAGTAGTGGAGATGTATTCGGGGAAAAAGGGAGGATATGACAAAAGAGAGTAGATGTCTGAAGAAGTATGAGAATGTTTGTTATGGAAGATGTGAATTCAATAGCAGGAACTTTTATTTATGTACTATTCCCCCAAGGTAAAATAAATAGGTTTTGACTGGATAAAAAATATATTTTATAGGAGCATGTATATTTAATTGAAATCTTGGACATGCATTGAGTAGCAGTTTCAGATAATGCACCAAAAAACTAAGATAAAGATGCAGGATAGTGAAGTAAAAATGAGACACTGGACTTTCTTGCTTATCTGCTAAAAAGAGTGGAATTTAAGGAATGGGTAGTGGAAATAATTTGAGAGTTAGTAGTGAAGACGGGCATTTCTTTAGAAGGGATAGCAAATGAGTGAGATAAAATGAAAAGGGAGTTTGAAAACACTAGAAAGAGAAATAATAGGGAGTTTAATTTAGAGTGGTTGACAACGATTAAACTAATGCTAAAGAAAGGAAATCTGTTAGAACAAGAAGAGGAGCAACTGCAGAGAGCTAAAGGAAAGTAACTAAGTACTTGGGATAACATACATGTGTTTAGAAAAGTATTTTGATAATGTTTGGAACAAAAATGTTTACTACAATGACTTGAGCAACAGTCAGAAAGGGTTGTCAGCAGACTTGGGGAGCCTATAATAAGAATAATATACATGAGATCTTGTAGCGGTATTCATACTTAAGAAATGTTATGAACATTTTTATAAAGTAGAGAAATATGGAAACCGAGAAAAGTCACAAATGGAAAGAATTATGTTAGGCCTAATTATGCCGAGTTTAGAGGATGCTGAAGCAGAACATGTAACTAAAATAAGAACTGATGAGATGCAAATTAATGTATAATCAATTAACAGGGAAGACTCCAAGAGCAGACTGTATTCCTGTAGAAATGGGTAGGGAAGAAAGTGCTACAAATGTAGCAGATTTTATATAACAATATTTTGGGGATGGGGGAGAGTACCAACATTTTGTGTGTAGTCGGTGGTGGCTGTATTACCCAAAGAAAATACCCTTCAGATCCACCTTTATATAGACCTATTTCAGTTTTAGTACATAATAATAAAGTGTTTCCTGTTCTTTTTTCCACTACAGATAAAGGTGTGTGAAAGTGTATTATACAATAAGAGGTCAATAACGATTCAAAAATGTGCACACTGAGCAGCCCAACCAGCATGCCCATTGTAAATCAAGCGTATACCACTAGAAAAAAGTCTGGTCACCCAGACGTCTGTTAATATATGCCAACGCTTTGCAGTTTTCTTGAGCTAAGGCAGAGAAAAATACAAGGAAAATTGGGTATGTTACACAAAACTAAAGAAATGTGTCTGGTTTTCCTTGTATTTTTGACCTCTGTTGTACTTCTAAACTGTCTGATATTCTCATGTCCATTGCTTGCTTTCCAAAGCGCTGATGTACTTCATAAGCATAGGAGCGCAAGTCCCATACACATATGCAGTACAATAACAAAGCCGCAGGATGTGGAAACAATGCTGAAGAACAGCATTGTGCTGTTATACAAATACATTAAGAAAAATAAGTAATTTTTTTCATAAACAATGTTGTTGTATAATAGCAATAACCAACTCCTGGGTATGGTATATTGAAGATGTACCCACGGTTGTCTTTGCTTGATCACTCGGGCTTCGCCCTTGTGATTAAACCTCACCAACTGTTAGTAAATCTTCAATGTACCACACACACACTTTGGTTATTGCTGTAGTAAACATTAGCGGAACGGTAATTATCCAGAGGAAAACAATGTAAGAAAATGCCCAGTTTTTAGTAGGTTTTGATGCAGAGGAAGCATTCAATATTTAGATGGAGTTTTATGAATAGGCCAAGGGTAGCATTTGTGTTCCCTGAGAGAATAATAGGGTTGATTAGGAGGCTATATGGAGGGTTGCAGGCAAGAATTAGAGTGAGAGTGTTGGTTTACATCAAGCTTTGAACAGAGGAACCAGTCAGGGGTGTCCTCTTTCCATTTATTTGCTTTATGTGTAGAGCCATTATCAAATAAAATGAGGGACTTAAAAATTCAAAGATATAACTGGAATGACTAGTATGGTGATCAAGGAAAGTCAGCTTTATTTATGGATGATAGTATTTTTGTACTTCATAAATCCAGAAAAGGACATTTTGTTGTGGAACCTTTTTCAGTTTGTTCTTTTTAGGGTACAAAATAAATTAAGATAAAACAAAGACTGTAGTGGTAAACTGAGTACTTATGATTTGGTTAAGCAATACTCTTATTTATGGGGACATGAGAAGATGACGTATTTGTGTCTCAATTTAAGAGGGGTTCTTTTATGGCAGTTAAGGAGCTGTTGGTAGAGACTAAAAAGATAAAACCCAAATGTAGAAGCTGGAAGTGCTTGATTATGGATATGGATAGTAAGATACAAACAGTGCAAATATTTCTAGTTCCTATAGTTCAGGCATATTTTTATCCACTATTGGAGAAGTTATAGACCATAATTTAATAAAGACTTGAAAGAATTTATTTGGGAGGGGAGGAGGGCAGGAGTTAAGTGGGACAACTTGATATTGCCATAGAACAAGGTGTTCTAGGATTGCATGATTTGAAAGTATACCGTACAGCTAAGGTGTGAATACATAACATAAGCAGAAGGTTATAAACCTAAGTGGAAAAGGATAATGATGAAATAGGGAGAAAGGTTGAGAAGTAATCAGAGAGTAAGTTTTTTGATCCAGATACCCAAGGAGAATAACAACCGTGTAGAATATTCATAAACTCAAAGTATTTTAAGAACTAAACCAACATGGGACTGGAGAAAGAAGATTTTACCAATAGGGATGACTGTAAGTAGGTTATAGAAAATAGTCAAGATGAGACTGGAATTAACTGGAGGTAATCGGCATGGCAACCAGGGTATTAGGAGCAAGTAACTAGAGACCGAAAGATAATAGAGGGGGAGGAGATTAAGCAGTAGCTTGGACTGCAGATTAGAGGCCGCCTTCCCTAACATGGATTGAAAAGAGTGTAGACAGTGAGAAAGGGTAAGTGAAGGTAGGTGAAAGACCAGCTGTAATAGAGTTTTAGTTGAGTCTGAAACAGAAGCTGGGGAGGAGTAATTAATAGAACATTTAAAATGTTGCACGACAAGACTCAACCAGAAAAGTTTAAAAAGATTGGTAAGAGATCAAGGAAAGACAAGACGGAAGGACGTCAGTACGACTCCTGGATATTCATCAAAGTCCAAAAGGTTTAAGATTTTTGCTGGAAGTATTTGCATAGTACCAGTCAATTTGAGAATGTTTTCCTCAGGTAGATAGTAAATGCTAGAGGTGTAATGAGAAACAAAGGCAATTGGGAACACTTGCTTTGACAAATTTTTAAAAAAATCTGTAAGAGGGAGGTGTGTGTGAGTGTGTGTTGGAGGGAGCTGGGTGTGTGTGTGTGTTGGAGGGAGGTGTGTGTGTGTGTGTGTGTGTGTGTGTGTAGGAGGGAGGTGGGTGTGTGTGTGTGTGTAGGAGGGAGGTGGGTGTGTGTGTGTGTAGGAGGGAGGTGGGTGTGTGTGTGTAGGAGGGAGGTGTGTGTGTGTGTGTAGGAGGGAGGTGTGTATGTGTGTGTGTAGGAGGGAGGTGTGTGTGTGTAGGAGGGAGGTGTGTGTGTAGGAGGGAGGTGGGTGTGTGTGTGTGTAGGAGGGAGGTGGGTGTGTGTGTAGGAGGGAGGTGGGTGTGTGTGTGTGTAGGAGGGAGGTGTGTGTGTGTGTGTAGGAGGGAGGGGTGTGTGTGTGTGTGTAGGAGGGAGGTGTGTGTGTGTGTGTGTAGGAGGGAGGTGTGTGTAGGAGGGAGGTGTGTGTGTGTGTGTGTAGGAGGGAGGTGTGTGTGTGTGTGTGTGTAGGAGGGAGGTGTGTGTGTGTGTGTGTGTAGGAGGGAGGTGTGTGTGTGTGTGTGTGTGTAGGAGGGAGGTGTGTGTGTGTATGTGTGTAGGAGGGAGGTGGGTGTGTGTGTAGGAGGGAGGTGGGTGTGTGTGTGTGTAGGAGGGAGGTGGATGTGTGTGTGTAGGAGGGAGGTGGGTGTGTGTGTGTAGGAGGGAGGTGGGTGTGTGTGTGTAGGTGAGAGGTGTGTGTGTGTACGAGGGAGGTGGGTGTGTCTGTAGGAGGGAGGTGGGTGTGTCTGTAGGAGGGAGGTGGGTGTGTCTGTGTAGGAGGGAGGTGGGTGTG